>NC_133536.1:85177803-85485720 GCF_048544455.1 Silene latifolia
CACTTCTAGTGAAACCGTATTGTTTAATAACATGATCAAAGCGATGGTTCCAACTCCTAGATGCTTGCTTAAGACCATAAATGGACTTCTTGAGCTTACACAACTTCTTAGGGTTAGATGTATCCACAAAACCTTTAGGTTGTAACATGTACACCTCTTCTTCTAGAATCCCATTCAAGAAGGCGGTTTTGACATCCATTTACCAAATCTCATAATCATGAAATGCGACAACCGCTAAGATTATCCTAATGGACCGAAGCATAGCGACTGGAGTGAAGGTTTCGTCATAGTGCAAACCATGAACTTGGGCGAAACCTTTTGCCACCAATCTAGCTTTGTAAACATCCACATGTTTATCCACGCCGAGCTTAATTTTATATATCCATTTACACTGAAGGGGTCGCACTCCCTCAGGTAAATCCACCAATTCACATACCTGGTTCTCGTACATGGAATCCATTTCGGACCGCATGGCTTCTAGCCAAAGCGAGGAGTCGGGACTAGACATGGCCGATTTGTAGGTAGTGGGTTAATCACTTTTAAAAATTAACAAAACACCATCCTCTTCGATGTTACCAAGGTAACGGTCAGGTGGATTAGAAATCCTACTTGACTTTCTAGGAACAATTACCGTTTTAGAGGAAGAGGGAATGCTATCCTCCACGTTCTCCTCTACCTCATTCTCGGTTTGTGGCTCTCGAACTTCTTCAAGTTCAAATTTTCTCCCACTATGTCTCCTAGAAATAAACTCCTTTTCTAGGAAGACAGCATCACGAGCCATAAACACTTTGTTCTCGTGTTTATTGTAGAAGTAATAGCCACGTGTTTCCCTTGGATATCCTACAAAAAGACATTTGTCAGACCTGGGTGCAAGCTTATTGTCAGACTTGATCTTAACATATGCTTCGCAACCCCAAACACGCATGAATGACAAATGAGAGACTTTCCCTGTCCATATCTCATATGGAGTCTTATCGGCCGCTTTAGTCGGGCTTCGATTTAGTGAAAATACTGCAGACAAGAGGGAAAAACCCCAAAATGAACTAGGAAGCTCAGTTAGACTCATCATGGACCGAACCATATCTAGTAAAGTTCGGTTTCTCCTTTCGGCCACACCATTGATTTTGTGGTAAAAAGGGCACAAACTAGTTCACCTTACTAGCTTGTTCTTGAGCTTATACCAAATGGATGATCCTGCTTACTAATCTTCAAAGAGAAGATCTCCTTCTTGTTGCACCCAAGAACTTACCCAAAAAAAAAATAATAACAAGTATTGAACTAGAACTTGTTAATATTATACCCTTGATATTATTTGTAATATTACTAACAAGTCTTAGTAATAATATATATTTACTAACAAACTTAGTAAATATGAATAATATTTTAGAGAGAGGAAGATATTATGTACACATGCAAAACATCCAAAATGATGTAGTGTAGAAATGAACAAAGGGTGGAGTATAAAGGAAGGGAAAAGTGGCGGGTTGAAGGAGTGTTGGAGTGGACAAATTTTGTCTTATATTTTTCATCTTACATCACATGCAAAATCTTATATAAGATTAAATTATGGTAGTATACAAAATAAGCAGAAATGATTATGTGAGTAATCATCCACTACTCTATTTTACACGGTCCACTTGCCCATATACGGGTCCATATTGGTTCTTATATTTGTCGCACATATGCGTGTAATTTTATTTTAAACATCGTTTAATGTTTAAATACTTCCATAATTAATTCGTCCAAATCACTCCGTAAATATACATGTACCACTACACATATTATTTACGTACTAATATTAATCACATTAATCAATTAGTACAATTTTAGTGAATTAACAATTAATTAACTAAAACCCGTCTCCCAAAATTTATTATTTAATTATCACATAATTAAATAATAATTGTCGTTCCTCGAGTTCGCAACTCGAATTCTCTCTTAAAGTAATTGACTAACCTTTTAGTCTACAAATCAAGGGACTAAATAAATTGTATCTCATACAATTAATTAGTTGTCTATTGGGTGTAATAACCCGTAAAATTATCTTTTTATAACGTAAATTTTACTTTATAGATAATCATCAAAAAAAAGGAAAAAAAAGAAATAATTTACAACAAACACGTGGCTTAGGGGGGGTGACTCACCTTGGCTAATCCATGTTTACCCAATAAAAACTTAAGACTACGGAGGAAAATGGGGTTGCACAAAAACACACAAAAAAGACGCACAAAAGAAAGAATAGGAAAGAAACGCATTAGTTGGAATCCCGATCGTTACTCACGGCAACCAATTTATATATATACAGTATGATTTTGGGACCCTTCGTCGATATAAGTAATTGTTTACATTTGAAATAAGAGATTAGAAATAATTGGTTATAATATTTTTATTGTTAATTTCATCTTATGATTGTTATACTGCCCACATGTTATATTATTTACCGTCTTTAAAGTTATAACTCTGATAAGGGTACTGTCGTTATAATGCATCATTGGCCAATTGTAGCTTTCGAGATACGATTATTGGATAGAGACGACATTATTTTGTCCTATGTACATGGAATGAGGGGGAGGGGGAAGTATGACCCCATATGAATGATGAGAGGAGGGGGAAGTATGACCCCATATGAACGATAAGGGGCGGGGGAAGTATGACCCCATATGAACGATGAGGGGAGGGGGAAGTATGGCCCATATGAACGATAATAATGTTATCCGGCAATGGCCGAGATGGGTCTCATACCCGGATTTCTTATCCTATGTACATGGAGGTGGGCTTGGCCCGGAGGAGTTTTGACTCCGTAATATCTCTCCTTTTAATATTGGTAGACCGGTATAAAAGTAAAATCAAATGTTGCATATCGAAATGACAGGTTGTGCATGTGTATTTTATGATTCAATTACACTCATGTGACCTATTACACAACCTTGTGAGACATTATTAAAATATTAAAATGAAGGAAGGTAGGGCCGATGGAGGTGACCGGAGTCATACTCAGCCCGTGGTTGGCTGATTTCGTTACTTTCATTCTTTTTCAGGTACATGTGTCGGGGAATGACAAGTGTGAGGAATTTCATATAGGATCAATGACCCAATAGGATGAATATGTAATAGAGTTATTAGTTTTTAGCTTTAAAAAGTGATTTTATATATTTTTTTTTACATAAGCCTTGTATTCTCCGAAGGGGGAATACGGCGGTGACACCCTTGTAATTCTGCTGCTGTTTATTGTTAATAAAAGAACTATTTTGAGCTGCCTGCTTGCTTTTCGGGGCGTTACAGATTGGTGTCAGAGCAGCCCTGCAACCGCGTATTGAGCTTTTGGCCATACGTCTAGCGGGGAAAAGATTCTTGGCATTAGAGTATAAAACTCGAAACAAGTAGACTGAGATAGAAATCAACCAATAGAGAGACTGGGTAGATATTCTACTTATGTTACGTATTTTAGTTATATTTCTTTCATCAAAAAGTTATATATGTTTCTCCTTGAATGTGATCGTTACATTCTCTTCATGTGTATATAGTATGCTATTGATTAGTTCATACATGTTACACCCATAAACTCATTTGAGGCTTATGATTATGAGTATGAGCACATATTCAATGATGGTAGTTTGTTTGTGTTATTTCTTTGAGTATGTAGAGTTACTAATTTATGAGTTTAATTTTTTTTATTAGAGTAAGATAGCCTACTAATATTTTGGGATATTTTACTTTTAAGATTTTTAACTCGCGCCCTTCCATTCATTAGATATTTGTTTTTTTCCCATCCCATGGTTTCGAAATTTCTATACTCAAACTGTTTCACATATTACGAAAATTTCTAACTAGTTAAAGTTAGTCTTTTATTTTCAAAATTTTAGGTTGTAAAAAAAAATATATAGTTTACTTTTCTTTGCGAATTTGAAAGTGAACTTTTCAATTTTACATTTAATTTTATGCGGTTTGTGAGATGTTATGACTTGTTATTAGAGGCATCTAATAACCGGTTCAGCGCTAACTAACGCATGAATTGAGTTTATCTTTAAATTGGGTTACTCGAATTCTTGTTCGCGACAGGAATTCTTGCGTTCCATTATACAAGACAAACGTTTTCTACTCATTTCATTTCTTGTGTTCCATTATACAAGAGAAACGTTTTCTACTCATTTCATATATATATCGTTGAAAGACTTATTAAATTAAGTTCTTGTACCTCTCTTGTCTTTTGAAAATTTGAAGTTTTTAACTTTTCAATTTTCTAATTTCAAGTTTCGGGACGAAACTTATTTTAAGGAGGGTAAAATGTAATAACCCGTAAAATTATCTTTTTATAACGTAAATTTTACTTTATAGATAATCATCAAAAAAAGGAAAAAAAAAAAGAAATAGTTTACAACAAACACGTGGCTTAGGGGGGGGGGGTGACTCACCTTGGCTAATCCATGTTTACCCAATAAAAACTTAAGACTACGGAGGAAAATGGGGTTGCACAAAGACACAAAAAAAAGACGCACAAAAGAAAGAATAGGAAAGAAACGCATTAGTTGGCATCCCGATCATTACTCACGGCAACTAATTTATATATATACGGTATGATTTTGGGACCCTTCGTCGATATAAGTAATTGTTTACATTTGAAATAAGAGATTAGAAATAATTGGTTATAATAGTTTTATTGTTAATTTCATCTTATGATTGTTATACTGCCCACATGTTATATTATTTACCGTCTTTAAAGTTATAACTCTGATAAGGGTACTGTCGTTATAATGCATCATTGGCCAATTGTAGCTTTCGGGATACGATTATTGGATAGAGACGACATTATTTTGTCCTATGTACATGGAATGAGGGGGAGGGGGAAGTATGACCCCATATGAATGATGAGAGGAGGGGGAAGTATGACCCCATATGAACGATGAGGGGAGGGGGAAGTATGACCCCATATGAACGATGAGGGGAGGGGAAGTATGGCCCCATATGAACGATAATAATGTTATCCGGCAATGGCCGAGATGGGTCTCAGACCCGGATTTCTTATCCTATGTACATGGAGGTGGGCTTGGCCCGGAGGAGTTTTGACTCCGTAATATTTCTCCTTTTAATATTGGTAGACCGGTATAAAAGTAAAATCAAATGTTGCATATCGAAATGACAGGTTGTGCATGTGTATTTTATGATTCAATTACACTCATGTGACCTATTACACAACCTTGTGAGACATTATTAAAATATTAAAATGAAGGAAGGTAGGGCCGATGGAGGTGACCGGAGTCATACTCAGCCCGTGGTTGGCTGATTCTATTACTTTCATTCTTTTTCAGGTACATGTGTCGGGGAATGACAAGTGTGAGGAATTTCATATAGGATCAATGACCCAATAAGATGAATATGTAATAGAGTTATTAGTTTTTAGCTTTAAAAAGTGTTTTTATATTTTTTTTTTTTTACATAAGCCTTGTATTCTCCGAAGGGGGAATACGGCGGTGACGCCCTTGTAATTCTGCTGCTGTTTATTGTTAATAAAAGAACTATTTTGAGCTGCCTGCTTGCTTTTCGGGGCGTTACAGATTGGTGTCAGAGCAGCCCTGCAACCGCGTATTGAGCTTTTGGCCATACGTCTAGCGGGGAAAAGATTCTTGGCATTAGAGTATAAAACTCGAAACAAGTAGACTGAGATAGAAATCAACCAATAGAGAGACTGGGTAGATATTCTACTTATGTTACGTATTTTAGTTATATTTCTTTCATCAAAAAGTTATATATGTTTCTCCTTGAATGTGATCGTTACATTCTCTTCATGTGTATATAGTATGCTATTGATTAGTTCATACATGTTACACCCATAAACTCATTTGAGGCTTATGATTATGAGTATGATCACATATTCAATGATGGTAGTTTGTTTGTGTTATTTCTTTGAGTATGTAGAGTTACTAATTTATGAGTTTAATTTTATTTATTAGAGTAAGATAGCCTACTAATATTTTGGGATATTTTACTTTTAAGATTTTTACCTCGCGCCCTTCCATTCATTAGATATTTGTTTTGTTCCCATCCCATGGTTTCGAAATTTCTATACTCAAACTGTTTCACATATTACGAAAATTTCTAACTAGTTAAAGTTAGTCTTTTATTTTCAAAATTTTAGGTTGTAAAAAAAAATATATAGTTTACTTTTTATCGCGAATTTGAAAGTGAACTTTTCAATTTTACATTTAATTTTATGCGGTTTGTGAGATGTTATGACTTGTTATTAGAGGCATCTAATAACCGGTTCAGCGCTAACTAACGCATGAATTGAGTTTATCTTTAAATTGGATTACTCGAATTCTTGTTCGCGACAGGAATTCTTGCGTTCCATTATACAAGACAAACGTTTTCTACTCATTTCATTTCTTGTGTTCCATTATACAAGAGAAACGTTTTCTACTCATTTCATATATATCGTTGAAAGACTTATTAAATTAAGTTCTTGTACCTCTCTTGTCTTTTGAAAATTTGAAGTTTTTAACTTTTCAATTTTCTAATTTCAAGTTTCGGGACGAAACTTATTTTAAGGAGGGTAAAATGTAATAACCCGTAAAATTATCTTTTTATAACGTAACCTTTACTTTATAGATAATCATCAAAAAAAGGAAAAAAAAAGAAATAATTTGCAACAAACACGTAGCTTAGGGGGGGGGGGGTGACTCACCTTGGCTAATCCATGTTTACCCAATAAAAACTTAAGACTACGGAGGAAAATGGGGTTGCACAAAGACACACAAAAAAGACGCACAAAAGAAAGAATAGGAAAGAAACGCATTAGTTGGCATCCCGATCGTTACTCACGGCAACCAATTTATATATATACGGTATGATTTTGGGACCCTTCGTCGATATAAGTAATTGTTTACATTTGAAATAAGAGATTAGAAATAATTGGTTATAATAGTTTTATTGTTAATTTCATCTTATGATTGTTATACTGCCCACATGTTATATTATTTACCGTCTTTAAAGTTATAACTCTGATAAGGGTGTTGTCGTAATAATGCATCATTAGCCAATTGTAGCTTTCGGGATACGATTATTGGATAGAGACGACATTATTTTGTCCTATGTACATGGAATGAGGGGGAGGGGGAAGTATGACCCCATATGAATGATGAGAGGAGGGGGAAGTATGACCCCATATGAACGATGAGGGGAGGGGGAAGTATGACCCCATATGAACGATGAGGGGAGGGGAAGTATGGCCCCATATGAACGATAATAATGTTATCCGGCAATGGCCGAGATGGGTCTCAGACCCGGATTTCTTATCCTATGTACATGGAGGTGAGCTTGGCCCGGAGGAGTTTTGACTCCGTAATATCTCTCCTTTTAATATTGGTAGACCGGTATAAAAGTAAAATCAAATGTTGCATATCGAAATGACAGGTTGTGCATGTCTATTTTATGATTCAATTACACTCATGTGACCTATTACACAACCTTGTGAGACATTATTAAAATATTAAAATGAAGGAAGGTAGGGCCGATGGAGGTGACCGGAGTCATACTCGGCCGTGGTTGGTCGATTCCGTTACTTTCATTCTTTTTCAGGTACATGTGTCGGGGAATGACAAGTGTGAGGAATTTCATATAGGATCAATGACCCAATAAGATGAATATGTAATAGAGTTATTAGTTTTTAGCTTTAAAAAGTGTTTATATATTTTTTTTTTTTACATAAGCCTTGTATTCTCCGAAGGGGGAATACGGCGGTGACGCCTTGTAATTCTATTTCTGCTGTTTATTGTTAATAAAAGAACTATTTTGAGCTGCCTGCTTGCTTTTCGGGGCGTTACAGATTGGTGTCAGAGCAGCCCTGCAACCGCGTATTGAGCTTTTGGCCATACGTCTAGCGGGGAAAAGATTCTTGGCATTAGAGTATAAAACTCGAAACAAGTAGACTGAGATAGAAATCAACCAATAGAGAGACTGGGTAGATATTCTACTTATGTTACGTATTTTAGTTATATTTCTTTCATCAAAAAGTTATATATGTTTCTCCTTGAATGTGATCGTTACATTCTCTTCATGTGTATATAGTATGCTATTGATTAGTTCATACATGTTACACCCATAAACTCATTTGAGGCTTATGATTATGAGTATGATCACATATTCAATGATGGTAGTTTGTTTGTGTTATTTCTTTGAGTATGTAGAGTTACTAATTTATGAGTTTAATTTTATTTATTAGAGTAAGATAGCCTACTAATATTTTGGGATATTTTACTTTTAAGATTTTTACCTCGCGCCCTTCCATTCATTAGATATTTGTTTTGTTCCCATCCCATGGTTTCGAAATTTCTATACTCAAACTGTTTCACATATTACGAAAATTTCTAACTAGTTAAAGTTAGTCTTATATTTTCAAAATTTTAGGTTGTAAAAAAAAATATATAGTTTACTTTTACTGCGAATTTGAAAGTGAACTTTTCAATTTTACATTTAATTTTATGCGGTTTGTGAGATGTTATGACTTGTTATTAGAGGCATCTAATAACCGGTTCAGCGCTAACTAACGCATGAATTGAGTTTATCTTTAAATTGGATTACTCGAATTCTTGTTCGCGACAGGAATTCTTGCGTTCCATTATACAAGACAAACGTTTTCTACTCATTTCATTTCTTGTGTTCCATTATACAAGAGAAACGTTTTCTACTCATTTCATATATATCGTTGAAAGACTTATTAAATTAAGTTCTTGTACCTCTCTTGTCTTTTGAAAATTTGAAGTTTTTAACTTTTCAATTTTCTAATTTCAAGTTTCGGGACGAAACTTATTTTAAGGAGGGTAAAATGTAATAACCCGTAAAATTATCTTTTTATAACGTAACCTTTACTTTATAGATAATCATCAAAAAAAGGAAAAAAAAAAGAAATAATTTGCAACAAACACGTAGCTTAGGGGTGACTCACCTTGGCTAATCCATGTTTACCCAATAAAAACTTAAGACTACGGAGGAAAATGGGGTTGCACAAAGACACACAAAAAAGACGCACAAAAGAAAGAATAGGAAAGAAACGCATTAGTTGGCATCCCGATCGTTACTCACGGCAACCAATTTATATATATACGGTATGATTTTGGGACCCTTCGTCGATATAAGTAATTGTTTACATTTGAAATAAGAGATTAGAAATAATTGGTTATAATAGTTTTATTGTTAATTTCATCTTATGATTGTTATACTGCCCACATGTTATATTATTTACCGTCTTTAAAGTTATAACTCTGATAAGGGTGCTGTCGTTATAATGCATCATTAGCCAATTGTAGCTTTCGGGATACGATTATTGGATAGAGACGACATTATTTTGTCCTATGTACATGGAATGAGGGGGAGGGGGAAGTATGACCCCATATGAATGATGAGAGGAGGGGGAAGTATGACCCCATATGAACGATGAGGGGAGGGGAAGTATGGCCCCATATGAACGATAATAATGTTATCCGGCAATGGCCGAGATGGGTCTCAGACCCGGATTTCTTATCCTATGTACATGGAGGTGAGCTTGGCCCGGAGGAGTTTTGACTCCGTAATATCTCTCCTTTTAATATTGGTAGACCGGTATAAAAGTAAAATCAAATGTTGCATATCGAAATGACAGGTTGTGCATGTGTATTTTATGATTCAATTACACTCATGTGACCTATTACACAACCTTGTGAGACATTATTAAAATATTAAAATGAAGGAAGGTAGGGCCGATGGAGGTGACCGGAGTCATACTCAGCCCGTGGTTGGCTGATTCCGTTACTTTCATTCTTTTTCAGGTACATGTGTCGGGGAATGACAAGTGTGAGGAATTTCATATAGGATCAATGACCCAATAAGATGAATATGTAATAGAGTTATTAGTTTTTAGCTTTAAAAAGTGTTTTTATATTTTTTTTTTTTTACATAAGCCTTGTATTCTCCGAAGGGGGAATACGGCGGTGACGCCCTTGTAATTCTGCTCTTTGTTTATTGTTAATAAAAGAACTATTTTGAGCTGCTCGCTTGCTTTTCGGGCGTTACAGATTGGTGTCGAGCTTGACCCGCAACCGCGTATTGAGCTTTTGGCCATACATCTAGCGGGGAAAAGATTCTTGGCATTAGAGTATAAAACTCGAAACAAGTAGACTGAGATAGAAATCAACCAATAGAGAGACTGGGTAGATATTCTACTTATGTTACGTATTTTAGTTATATTTCTTTCATCAAAAAGTTATATATGTTTCTCCTTGAATGTGATCGTTACATTCTCTTCATGTGTATATAGTATGCTATTGATTAGTTCATACATGTTACACCCATAAACTCATTTTAGGCTTATGATTATGAGTATGATCACATATTCAATGATGGTAGTTTGTTTGTGTTATTTCTTTGAGTATGTAGAGTTACTAATTTATGAGTTTAATTTTATTTATTAGAGTAAGATAGCCTACTAATATTTTGGGATATTTTACTTTTAAGATTTTTACCTCGCGCCCTTCCATTCATTAGATATTTGTTTTGTTCCCATCCCATGGTTTCGAAATTTCTATACTCAAACTGTTTCACATATTACGAAAATTTCTAACTAGTTAAAGTTAGTCTTTTATTTTCAAAATTTTAGGTTGTAAAAAAAAATATATAGTTTACTTTTACTGCGAATTTGAAAGTGAACTTTTCAATTTTACATTTAATTTTATGCGGTTTGTGAGATGTTATGACTTGTTATTAGAGGCATCTAATAACCGGTTCAGCGCTAACTAACGCATGAATTGAGTTTATCTTTAAATTGGATTACTTGAATTCTTGTTCGCGACAGGAATTCTTGCGTTCCATTATACAAGACAAACGTTTTCTACTCATTTCATTTCTTGTGTTCCATTATACAAGAGAAACGTTTTCTACTCATTTCATATATATCGTTGAAAGACTTATTAAATTAAGTTCTTGTACCTCTCTTGTCTTTTGAAAATTTGAAGTTTTTAACTTTTCAATTTTCTAATTTCAAGTTTCGGGACGAAACTTATTTTAAGGAGGGTAAAATGTAATAACCCGTAAAATTATCTTTTTATAACGTAACCTTTACTTTATAGATAATCATCAAAAAAAGGAAAAAAAAAAAGAAATAATTTGCAACAAACACATGGCTTAGGGGGGGGGGGGGTGACTCACCTTGGCTAATCCATGTTTACCCAATAAAAACTTAAGACTACGGAGGAAAATGGGGTTGCACAAAGACACACAAAAAAGACGCACAAAAGAAAGAATAGGAAAGAAACGCATTAGTTGGCATCCCGATCGTTACACACGGCAACCAATTTATATATATACGGTATGATTTTGGGACCCTTCGTCGATATAAGTAATTGTTTACATTTGAAATAAGAGATTAGAAATAATTGGTTATAATAGTTTTATTGTTAATTTCATCTTATGATTGTTATACTGCCCACATGTTATATTATTTACCGTCTTTAAAGTTATAACTCTGATAAGGGTGCTGTCGTTATAATGCATCATTAGCCAATTGTAGCTTTCGGGATACGATTATTGGATAGAGACGACATTATTTTGTCCTATGTACATGGAAAGAGGGGGAGGGGGAAGTATGACCCCATATGAATGATGAGAGGAGGGGGAAGTATGACCCCATATGAACGATGAGGGGAGGGGGAAGTATGACCCCATATGAACGATGAGGGGAGGGGAAGTATGGCCCCATATGAACGATAATAATGTTATCCGGCAATGGCCGAGATGGGTCTCAGACCCGGATTTCTTATCCTATGTACATGGAGGTGAGCTTGGCCCGGAGGAGTTTTGACTCCGTAATATCTCTCCTTTTAATATTGGTAGACCGGTATAAAAGTAAAATCAAATGTTGCATATCGAAATGACAGGTTGTGCATGTGTATTTTATGATTCAATTACACTCATGTGACCTATTACACAACCTTGTGAGACATTATTAAAATATTAAAATGAAGGAAGGTAGGGCCGATGGAGGTGACCGGAGTCATACTCAGCCCGTGGTTGGCTGATTCCGTTACTTTCATTCTTTTTCAGGTACATGTGTCGGGGAATGACAAGTGTGAGGAATTTCATATAGGATCAATGACCCAATAAGATGAATATGTAATAGAGTTATTAGTTTTTAGCTTTAAAAAGTGTTTATATATTTTTTTTTTTACATAAGCCTTGTATTCTCCGAAGGGGGAATACGGCGGTGACGCCCTTGTAATTCTGCTGCTGTTTATTGTTAATAAAAGAACTATTTTGAGCTGCCTGCTTGCTTTTCGGGGCGTTACAGATTGGTGTCAGAGCAGCCCTGCAACCGCGTATTGAGCTTTTGGCCATACGTCTAGCGGGGAAAAGATTCTTGGCATTAGAGTATAAAACTCGAAACAAGTAGACTGAGATAGAAATCAACCAATAGAGAGACTGGGTAGATATTCTACTTATGTTACGTATTTTAGTTATATTTCTTTCATCAAAAAGTTATATATGTTTCTCCTTGAATGTGATCGTTACATTCTCTTCATGTGTATATAGTATGCTATTGATTAGTTCATACATGTTACACCCATAAACTCATTTGAGGCTTATGATTATGAGTATGATCACATATTCAATGATGGTAGTTTGTTTGTGTTATTTCTTTGAGTATGTAGAGTTACTAATTTATGAGTTTAATTTTATTTATTAGAGTAAGATAGCCTACTAATATTTTGGGATATTTTACTTTTAAGATTTTTACCTCGCGCCCTTCCATTCATTAGATATTTGTTTTGTTCCCATCCCATGGTTTCGAAATTTCTATACTCAAACTGTTTCACATATTACGAAAATTTCTAACTAGTTAAAGTTAGTCTTTTATTTTCAAAATTTTAGGTTGTAAAAAAAAATATATAGTTTACTTTTACTGCGAATTTGAAAGTGAACTTTTCAATTTTACATTTAATTTTATGCGGTTTGTGAGATGTTATGACTTGTTATTAGAGGCATCTAATAACCGGTTCAGCGCTAACTAACGCATGAATTGAGTTTATCTTTAAATTGGATTACTCGAATTCTTGTTCGCGACAGGAATTCTTGCGTTCCATTATACAAGACAAACGTTTTCTACTCATTTCATTTCTTGTGTTCCATTATACAAGAGAAACGTTTTCTACTCATTTCATATATATCGTTGAAAGACTTATTAAATTAAGTTCTTGTACCTCTCTTGTCTTTTGAAAATTTGAAGTTTTTAACTTTTCAATTTTCTAATTTCAAGTTTCGGGACGAAACTTATTTTAAGGAGGGTAAAATGTAATAACCCGTAAAATTATCTTTTTATAACGTAACCTTTACTTTATAGATAATCATCAAAAAAAGGAAAAAAAAAGAAATAATTTGCAACAAACACGTAGCTTAGGGGGGGGGGGGTGACTCACCTTGGCTAATCCATGTTTACCCAATAAAAACTTAAGACTACGGAGGAAAATGGGGTTGCACAAAGACACACAAAAAAGACGCACAAAAGAAAGAATAGGAAAGAAACGCATTAGTTGGCATCCCGATCGTTACTCACGGCAACCAATTTATATATATACGGTATGATTTTGGGACCCTTCGTCGATATAAGTAATTGTTTACATTTGAAATAAGAGATTAGAAATAATTGGTTATAATAGTTTTATTGTTAATTTCATCTTATGATTGTTATACTGCCCACATGTTATATTATTTACCGTCTTTAAAGTTATAACTCTGATAAGGGTGCTGTCGTTATAATGCATCATTAGCCAATTGTAGCTTTCGGGATACGATTATTGGATAGAGACGACATTATTTTGTCCTATGTACATGGAATGAGGGGGAGGGAGAAGTATGACCCCATATGAATGATGAGAGGAGGGGGAAGTATGACCCCATATGAACGATGAGGGGAGGGGGAAGTATGACCCCATATGAACGATGAGGAGAGGGGAAGTATGGCCCCATATGAACGATAATAATGTTATCCGGCAATGACCGAGATGGGTCTCAGACCCGGATTTCTTATCCTATGTACATGGAGGTGAGCTTGGCCCGGAGGAGTTTTGACTCCGTAATATCTCTCCTTTTAATATTGGTAGACCGGTATAAAAGTAAAATCAAATGTTGCATATCGAAATGACAGGTTGTGCATGTGTATTTTATGATTCAATTACACTCATGTGACCTATTACACAACCTTGTGAGACATTATTAAAATATTAAAATGAAGGAAGGTAGGGCCGATGGAGGTGACCGGAGTCATACTCGGCCGTGGTTGGTCGATTCCGTTACTTTCATTCTTTTTCAGGTACATGTGTCGGGGAATGACAAGTGTGAGGAATTTCATATAGGATCAATGACCCAATAAGATGAATATGTAATAGAGTTATTAGTTTTTAGCTTTAAAAAGTGTTTTTATATTTTTTTTTTTTACATAAGCCTTGTATTCTCCGAAGGGGGAATACGGCGGTGACGCCCTTGTAATTTCTGCTTGCTGTTTATTGTTAATAAAAGAACTATTTTGAGCTGCCTGCTTGCTTTTCGGGGCGTTACAGATTGGTGTCAGAGCAGCACTGCAACCGCGTATTGAGCTTTTGGCCATACGTCTAGCGGGGAAAAGATTCTTGGCATTAGAGTATAAAACTCGAAACAAGTAGACTGAGATAGAAATCAACCAATAGAGAGACTGGGTAGATATTCTACTTATGTTACGTATTTTAGTTATATTTCTTTCATCAAAAAGTTATATATGTTTGTCCTTGAATGTGATCGTTACATTCTCTTCATGTGTATATAGTATGCTATTGATTAGTTCATACATGTTACACCCATAAACTCATTTGAGGCTTATGATTATGAGTATGATCACATATTCAATGATGGTAGTTTGTTTGTGTTATTTCTTTGAGTATGTAGAGTTACTAATTTATGAGTTTAATTTTATTTATTAGAGTAAGATAGCCTACTAATATTTTGGGATATTTTACTTTTAAGATTTTTACCTCGCGCCCTTCCATTCATTAGATATTTGTTTTGTTCCCATCCCATGGTTTCGAAATTTCTATACTCAAACTGTTTCACATATTACGAAAATTTCTAACTAGTTAAAGTTAGTCTTTTATTTTCAAAATTTTAGGTTGTAAAAAAAAATATATAGTTTACTTTTACTGCGAATTTGAAAGTGAACTTTTCAATTTTACATTTAATTTTATGCGGTTTGTGAGATGTTATGACTTGTTATTAGAGGCATCTAATAACCGGTTCAGCGCTAACTAACGCATGAATTGAGTTTATCTTTAAATTGGATTGCTCGAATTCTTGTTCGCGACAGGAATTCTTGCGTTCCATTATACAAGACAAACGTTTTCTACTCATTTCATTTCTTGTGTTCCATTATACAAGAGAAACGTTTTCTACTCATTTCATATATATCGTTGAAAGAATTATTAAATTAAGTTCTTGTACCTCTCTTGTCTTTTGAAAATTTGAAGTTTTTAACTTTTCAATTTTCTAATTTCAAGTTTCGGGACGAAACGTATTTTAAGGAGGGTAAAATGTAATAACCCGTAAAATTATCTTTTTATAACGTAAATTTTACTTTATAGATAATCATCAAAAAAAGGAAAAAAAAAAGAAATAATTTGCAACAAACACGTGGCTTAGGGGGGGGGGTGACTCACCTTGGCTAATCCATGTTTACCCAATAAAAACTTAAGACTACGGAGGAAAATGGGGTTGCACAAAGACACACAAAAAAGACGCACAAAAGAAAGAATAGGAAAGAAACGCATTAGTTGGCATCCCGATCGTTACTCACGGCAACCAATTTATATATATACGGTATGATTTTGGGACCCTTCGTCGATATAAGTAATTGTTTACATTTGAAATAAGAGATTAGAAATAATTGGTTATAATAGTTTTATTGTTAATTTCATCTTATGATTGTTATACTGCCCACATGTTATATTATTTACCGTCTTTAAAGTTATAACTCTGATAAGGGTACTGTCGTTATAATGCATCATTGGCCAATTGTAGCTTTCGGGATACGATTATTGGATAGAGACGACATTATTTTGTCCTATGTACATGGAATGAGGGGGAGGGGGAAGTATGACCCCATATGAATGATGAGAGGAGGGGGAAGTATGACCCCATATGAACGATGAGGGGAGGGGGAAGTATGACCCCATATGAACGATGAGGGGAGGGGAAGTATGGCCCCATATGAACGATAATAATGTTATCCGGCAATGGCCGAGATGGGTCTCAGACCCGGATTTTTTATCCTATGTACATGGAGGTGGGCTTGGCCCGAAGGAGTTTTGACTCCGTAATATCTCTCCTTTTAATATTAGTAGATCGGTATAAAAGTAAAATCAAATGTTGCATATCGAAATGACAGGTTGTGCATGTGTATTTTATGATTCAATTACACTCATGTGACCTATTACACAACCTTGTGAGACATTATTAAAATATTAAAATGAAGGAAGGTAGGGCCGATGGAGGTGACCGGAGTCATACTCAGCCCGTGGTTGGCTGATTCCGTTACTTTCATTCTTTTTCAGGTACATGTGTCGGGGAATGACAAGTGTGAGGAATTTCATATAGGATCAATGACCCAATAAGATGAATATGTAATAGAGTTATTAGTTTTTAGCTATAAAAAGTGTTTTTATATTTTTTTTTTTACATAAGCCTTGTATTCTCCGAAGGGGGAATACGGCGGTGACGCCCTTGTAATTCTGCTGCTGTTTATTGTTAATAAAAGAACTATTTTGAGCTGCCTGCTTGCCTTTCGGGGCGTTACAGATTGGTGTCAGAGCAGCACTGCAACCGCGTATTGAGCTTTTGGCCATACGTCTAGCGGGGAAAAGATTCTTGGCATTAGAGTATAAAACTCGAAACAAGTAGACTGAGATAGAAATCAACCAATAGAGAGAGTGGGTAGATATTCTACTTATGTTACGTATTTTAGTTATATTTCTTTCATCAAAAAGTTATATATGTTTGTCCTTGAATGTGATCGTTACATTCTCTTCATGTGTATATAGTATGCTATTGATTAGTTCATACATGTTACACCCATAAACTCATTTGATGCTTATGATTATGAGTATGATCACATATTTAATGATGGTAGTTTGTTTGTGTTATTTCTTTGAGTATGTAGAGTTACTAATTTATGAGTTTAATTTTATTTATTAGAGTAAGATAGCCTACTAATATTTTGGGATATTTTACTTTTAAGATTTTTACCTCGCGCCCTTCCATTCATTAGATATTTGTTTTGTTCCCATCCCATGGTTTCGAAATTTCTATACTCAAACTGTTTCACATATTACGAAAATTTCTAACTAGTTAAAGTTAGTCTTTTATTTTCAAAATTTTAGGTTGTAAAAAAAATATATAGTTTACTTTTACTGCGAATTTGAAAGTGAACTTTTCAATTTTACATTTAATTTTATGCGGTTTGTGAGATGTTATGACTTGTTATTAGAGGCATCTAATAACCGGTTCAGCGCTAACTAACGCATGAATTGAGTTTATCTTTAAATTGGATTGCTCGAATTCTTGTTCGCGACAGGAATTCTTGCGTTCCATTATACAAGACAAACGTTTTCTACTCATTTCATTTCTTGTGTTCCATTATACAAGAGAAACGTTTTCTACTCATTTCATATATATCGTTGAAAGACTTATTAAATTAAGTTCTTGTACCTCTCTTGTCTTTTGAAAATTTGAAGTTTTTAACTTTTCAATTTTCTAATTTCAAGTTTCGGGACGAAACTTATTTTAAGGAGGGTAAAATGTAATAACCCGTAAAATTATCTTTTTATAACGTAAATTTTACTTTATAGATAATCATCAAAAAAAGGAAAAAAAAAAAAAGAAATAATTTGCAACAAACACGTGGCTTAGGGGGGGGGGTGACTCACCTTGGCTAATCCATGTTTACCCAATAAAAACTTAAGACTACGGAGGAAAATGGGGTTGCACAAAGACACACAAAAAAGACGCACAAAAGAAAGAATAGGAAAGAAACGCATTAGTTGGCATCCCGATCGTTACTCACGGCAACCAATTTATATATATACGGTATGATTTTGGGACCCTTCGTCGATATAAGTAATTGTTTACATTTGAAATAAGAGATTAGAAATAATTGGTTATAATAGTTTTATTGTTAATTTCATCTTATGATTGTTATACTGCCCACATGTTATATTATTTACCGTCTTTAAAGTTATAACTCTAATAAGGGTATTGTCGTTATAATGCATCATTGGCCAATTGTAGCTTTCGGGATACGATTATTGGATAGAGACGACATTTTTTTGTCCTATGTACATGGAATGAGGGGGAGGGGGAAGTATGACCCCATATGAATGATGAGAGGAGGGGGAAGTATGACCCCATATGAACGATGAGGGGAGGGGGAAGTATGACCCCATATGAACGATGAGGGGAGGGGAAGTATGGCCTCATATGAACGATAATAATGTTATCCGGCAATGGCCGAGATGGGTCTCAGACCCGGATTTCTTATCCTATGTACATGGAGGTGGGCTTGGCCCGGAGGAGTTTTGACTCCGTAATATCTCTCCTTTTAATATTGGTAGACCGGTATAAAAGTAAAATCAAATGTTGCATATCGAAATGACAGGTTGTGCATGTGTATTTTATGATTCAATTACACTCATGTGACCTAGTACACAACCTTGCGAGACATTATTAAAATATTAAAATGAAGGAAGGTAGGGCCGATGGAGGTGACCGGAGTCATACTCAGCCCGTGGTTGGCTGATTCCGTTACTTTCATTCTTTTTCAGGTACATGTGTCGGGGAATGACAAGTGTGAGGAATTTCATATAGGATCAATGACCCAATAAGATGAATATGTAATAGAGTTATTAGTTTTTAGCTTTAAAAAGTGTTTTTATATTTTTTTTTTTACAAAAGCCTTGTATTCTCCGAAGGGGGAATACGGCGGTGACGCCCTTGTAATTCTGCTGCTGTTTATTGTTAATAAAAGAACTATTTTGAGCTGCCCGCTTGCTTTTCGGGCGTTCTGATTGGTGTCGAGCAAACATTGCAACCGCGTATTGAGCTTTTGGCCATACGTCTAGCGGGGAAAAGATTCTTGGCATTAGAGTATAAAACTCGGAACAAGTAGACTGAGATAGAAATCAACCAATAGAGAGAGTGGGTAGATATTCTACTTATGTTACCTATTTTAGTTATATTTCTTTCATCAAAAAGTTATATATGTTTGTCCTTGAATGTGATCGTTACATTCTCTTCATGTGTATATAGTATGCTATTGATTAGTTCATACATGTTATACCCATAAACTCATTTGAGGCTTATGATTATGAGTATGATCACATATTCAATGATGGTAGTTTGTTTGTGTTATTTCTTTGAGTATGTAGAGTTACTAATTTATGAGTTTAATTTTATTTATTAGAGTAAGAAAGCCTACTAATATTTTGGGATATTTTACTTTTAATATTTTTACCTCGCGCCCTTCCATTCATTAGATATTTGTTTTGTTCCCATCCCATGGTTTCGAAATTTCTATACTAAAACTGTTTCACATATTACGAAAATTTCTAACTAGTTAAAGTTAGTCTTTTATTTTCAAAATTTTAGGTTGTAAAAAAAAATATATAGTTTACTTTTACTGCGAATTTGAAAGTGAACTTTTCAATTTTACATTTAATTTTATGCGGTTTGTGAGATGTTATGACTTGTTATTAGAGGCATCTAATAACCGGTTCAGCGCTAACTAACGCATGAATTGAGTTTATCTTTAAATTGGATTGCTCGAATTCTTGTTCGCGACAGGAATTCTTGCGTTCCATTATACAAGACAAACGTTTTCTACTCATTTCATTTCTTGTGTTCCATTATACAAGAGAAACTTTTTCTACTCATTTCATATATATCGTTGAAAGACTTATTAAATTAAGTTCTTGTACCTCTCTTGTCTTTTGAAAATTTGAAGTTTTTAACTTTTCAATTTTCTAATTTCAAGTTTCGGGACGAAACTTATTTTAAGGAGGGTAAAATGTAATAACCCGTAAAATTATCTTTTTATAACGTAAATTTTACTTTATAGATAATCATCAAAAAAAGGAAAAAAAAAAAGAAATAATTTGCAACAAACACGTGGCTTAGGGGGGGGGGGGTGACTCACCTTGGCTAATCCATGTTTACCCAATAAAAACTTAAGACTACGGAGGAAAATGGGGTTGCACAAAGACACACAAAAAAGACGCACAAAAGAAAGAATAGGAAAGAAACGCATTAGTTGGCATCCCGATCGTTACTCACGGCAACCAATTTATATATATACGGTATGATTTTGGGACCCTTCGTCGATATAAGTAATTGTTTACATTTGAAATAAGAGATTAGAAATAATTGGTTATAATAGTTTTATTGTTAATTTCATCTTATGATTGTTATACTGCCCACATGTTATATTATTTACCGTCTTTAAAGTTATAACTCTGATAAGGGTACTGTCGTTATAATGCATCATTGGCCAATTGTAGCTTTCGGGATACGATTATTGGATAGAGACGACATTATTTTGTCCTATGTACATGGAATGAGGGGGAGGGGGAAGTATGACCCCATATGAATGATGAGAGGAGGGGGAAGTATGACCCCATATGAATGATGAGGGGAGGGGGAAGTATGACCCCATATGAACGATGAGGGGAGGGGGAAGTATAGCCCCATATGAACGATAATAATGTTATCCGGCAATGGCCGAGATGGGTCTCTGACCCGGATTTCTTATCCTGTGTACATGGAGGTGGGCTTGGCCCGGAGGAGTTTTGACTCCGTAATATCTCTCCTTTTAATATTGGTAGACCGGTATAAAAGTAAAATCAAATGTTGCATATCGAAATGACAGGTTGTGCATGTGTATTTTATGATTCAATTACACTCATGTGACCTATTACACAACCTTGTGAGACATTATTAAAATATTAAAATGAAGGAAGGTAGGGCCGATGGAGGTGACCGGAGTCATACTCAGCCCGTGGTTGGTTGATTCCGTTACTTTCATTCTTTTTCAGGTACATGTGTCGGGGAATGACAAGTGTGAGGAATTTCATATAGGATCAATGACCCAATAGGATGAATATGTAATAGAGTTATTAGTTTTTAGCTTTAAAAAGTGTTTTTATATTTTTTTTTTTTACATAAGCCTTGTATTCTCCGAAGGAGGAATACGGCGGTGACGCCCTTGTAATTCTGCTGCTGTTTATTGTTAATAAAAGAACTATTTTGAGCTGCCTACTTACTTTTCGGGGCGTTACATTGGGGTTCGTTCCTATAGGTGTGACCGAAAGGTGATCACCGCCGTCTCACGACAATAACGTCAAACTCTAGTCAGCCAACCGTTATCGATTTACGTTAATCAACTGACGAGGATCAAATAATTAAATATCTGATGATATTCCATTAATAAGATTTATTATGTTAACGCACTATTGTGGAGGACACTAACTCCAATAGAGTCCTTGTCTTATCTTGAGGTGCCAAAACCGACTCTTGATCGCAAAGTTCGGAAAACTAGGTCCACGGAAACAGTGTTGCTTAAGGTCCTATGGTCTAATCATGAGGTTGAGGAAGCTACTTGGGAGGCGGAAGAGGTTATGAGGGAGCGGTATCCGTCTCTTTTTGATCAGGTATGTGTGGTTACGTGGACGTAACCATGTTTCTTTTAGGGGGGGTAGTAGATGATCGCATAAGGTTTTGGTATGGTTTACGTTAGTTTTCGTACAGTTCTTTTTAAGGAGGGAAGACTGTAATACTACGGTTTTCTATGCTTATGGGTACTCTATCGAGTGGGGCTTACTCTGTCGAGTAAGTAAGTTTGGTTTACAAAACAGTGTTCTATGTGATGGATACTCGATCGAGTATGTTGGGCACTCGATCGAGTAAGTCGGTTCTGCGGGTTGTGTAACACCCCATACACTAAGTGCCTTACCAGGACCACCTAATGCATGTGATTGCTACCATCTCGGTTACCCGAGGCAATGTATATCAAATAGACAATAAAGAACCTTACTTTATTAAATAAATTTAAAGCTATACATGTCCAATACCAAAACTGTTAAAGAAAATACAACTGTTTCCCAAAAAAGTCAAACCAACTAAAGTAAATAAATGTTTAAGACACAGCGGAAGACTTCTAGACATCTGATGGCAACTCAACACAGCTATCCCATGCGCGTCCATCTCATACCTGCTCAACAACTGCTCACCACCCCCAAATGGATCACCACAGTTTTCAAAACATTTAAACGGGGTCAGTTACTGATTACACAAAAACAATACAACAGAAACAATACACAATCATCCAATCTCCATCATAACTCCACACACCTGACTAATTACTAAAGTGAGTAGTTCTGCCAGAATACCCGTCGCAACAAGTATTCAATACCGCCAGTGGGGGACTGCAGCCGTTCACACCTAAGCCCCGCTCTTTTCATCCGAACGATAACCCATGTTCCTAAATGTGCACATCCCCTCTGTGGCGCGTTCCACAGAGGGCGAATCAAGGGCGTGAAGCCACTCCCGCAAGTGACTCCACTCAGCCGAGGACGCACCTCGAGAACCACAGACAAACAATCACAACCAACCACGTTATACAACAACAATCATCAATTACCAATTCCAATACCATATGATTCGACAACAATAAACAACCATCAACAATACTATGTAATCAATAATCAAGTAGGGAAAACCCTACCTGGAATAAGCAACCACAAGACCGTCACAAGCAGCTAATCAGTAATGCGCCTCTACGAAATCTCCTCTTATAATCACATATTCATACAATTACCAACTAATCAACATAATACTCCCAAAACCCCCAATTCTACCCAATTTGGGTCTTAAACAAAATCAACAAAACAATATAAAAACCATACAAGGATCTTACTCTTGACACGGTGAACTCAACGGCGTAAAGAACACGACGATCCGACCACCTTAGCCTTTGGGATTTGTTAACAACGCGAAGAATGAAACAACATACTCTTTTCTCTCTTTGAAAGGTTTTTAGAAAAGTGAAAAGTGATTAAGAAAGATGACGGAACCCTTAAATATCAACCATACGTTACTAACAAAAGCCGGCTAAAGCAACCCGCATAAGTAACTTACTCGATCGAGTAAGTAACTTAATCGATCGAGTACCCAACTTACTCGATCGAGTACCCTTCAACAGAACACTGTTTCGTAAACCAAACATACTTACTCGACAGAGTAAGCCCTCCTCGATAGAGTACCCAAAAGCATAGAAAACCGTAGTATTACAGTCTTCCCTCCTTAAAAATAACTTCGTCCCCGAAGTTCAACCCCACCTATAAAACATGAACTCTTATAAAACATGAACTCTTAACACCAACTCTACCAACTATGCCTACCTCCACAATATGGCTCACGATATCGTATCCTCCACATTATAATTTCTCGACACTAACTCCATACACTTACAAATACCATCCACTAACGCCGCTAGCTTCGTCTCACTAACGCATTATCCACTGGAAAAATCCAATATCAAGACACTCATAGACATCAAACGGGATGTTACATTCTACCACCCTTAAAATGAACTTCGTCCTCGAAGTTTACTCACACTCATAGACGTCATCATCCAACTGTCAACACTATCAAAGTATTCTCACACTCCTAAACATCACATTACTACAAGCATGACCATGACCTTTAATAATATCAACCACAACAGAAATCCATCCTTTATTCTACACCAAGGCTCAAACTTCCAGTTATACCGCAACATGTTCAACCATCATGCTCTCTTTGTCACATCCTACTCCTCTTAAGATAAATGTTACGTCCTCGTAACCCACTAATACTAAATCTTTTGCCATATCCTCTCATTATCCTCATCACCACCGCATGTCAAAGATAACCGCCTATAACCTCAACACCTACAACCATTCCTATATCCAGGTCTCTCTTCCTCTAACAGTCCTCATTCCTCAATTCATTCTGCACTCCATCTAATCTATACCATAAAATCCTCAGCAAAATCACCACACCAACTCTTCAACATTACCGCAAAACGACATACTCTTCTATACATGCGCTTATCTCCATAATCATAATTCACGATCCACAATTGTTATATACACTCTCACTAGATCCTCAAGCTCTCCCATTTATTATGACAACTCATCCACAACTTAACATGATACTAATTTCCAATACCCTATACTCACTGTCCCAATAAAAGATTATGAACCACCTGCAACTTCCATATCAGTACAACACATGTTCCACAAATCACTTGCCATTACTATGTCAACCAATGCCTCCTCTAAAAGAAGATCACAAGTACTCCAACAAACTCTCGCAACTGTGTCCCATCAATAGAATATTACTATACCATAACAACAACAGAAACATACCCAACTCTCTTTCATATCATACTCTACCCTCACTCCCAAGCTGAAACTGGTAAGAAACATCAGTAAACAAAACAACCGTCTATATGTACAAACCGAAACTTACAGGAAGCAGCAGCAAACAAAACAACAATCTATGTATAACTGGGATATACTTTCGAAAACTCGTATCGTAATCATCCCACCTACTTCACCACAACCGGTGACGGCATCGCAACATCGCCACCAACAGCCGCACCGCAGTGCGAAAATACCCGCATCACAACAGGAAAATGCCTGGATCACCACCCGAGGCACAACAACCACATCGATAATCATCGCAACTTATATAATCCCATAAACACTGACTTAGTATAACTTCCCGGACAAGAAAACTTACTCAAAACCGCTTTACTAGATCACAACGCAACATATTACACGGAATAAATAGATAAGAACCTCATGAATATCATCCCTACGATTTCACGAAATAAACATAAATCATGAATACACATACAAGTATAACTAGCCATACCAGATCACCCAAACTATCACTTTTGAATATCATTCCATTAGGTTACCATGCCCAACAAATATTACAGAACATTCAGAAGATAACTTTATAACTATCACACCATACCATTTCTCGTGAGGTCAGAACCTCACTCACACATTTATACACATCATAGACCCGTAATCACATCCAACTAGTCAGTCCTGATCACATAAGTTACCACTTGATAAGGTTATCTCTCGCCCGAGCTTAAACTCGCATGCCCTTCAAAACTTATTCTCCCATTCGCATAACTATCATCTCCTGACAGATGTAACCATACCATTAATACTCAACTACTAGCAACCGCCTCCTATAACCACATCTTATACTTCCTCACAATCATACATATCAATCTGGTGTCTACAAAATCAACCTCTTTAGATGGCTAACTTTCTTGCTTATCATCACCCTTAACCACTAGTGACAACGCCTCAACACTACCGCCGTTCGTACATCAAACCTCTTACACTCATCTCTAAATATCACGGTTTCCTTCCCATCTTCGGTTAACATCCCAAATGACGAACATCAACCCCATCGACAAAATTTACCTGAACATTCATCCCAATTCTGTCTTTAATTGTATCGCCACCTAACTCATCACCAAAATCTCATATCGTGCAAATATTCTACCAACTTTTACTCCCCTTAATTCCTCGAAACTCATGGCTAACATGTTGTCCTGAAACTTCTATACAACCATTAACTCACACCCTCTCATGATGCTATCACACATTTCCATGATTCCTTACCTTCATGTTCCTTAACTCTGGTCGACGTTTTCTCAGCTTACTTTCATCCTTCTATTCCCTTTACACTCAAAAATACCAATTATTAGTTCATCTCCTTACTCCCTATACCTAACTCTCTGGTAATCCGGTTACCTTTTCGTTACTCCAAAACTCAAATTCCATTACTTCATATTGGTACCTTCTCACTCTTTCTTACCATGGGTCCTCTCTCATCATTCTACTCATTCACACTTGCCACTAATCAATCCACAAAAGCAAAGTTTACTCTTCGACCCCCCCCCCCCTTTTTTTTGCCTCTAGAAACCAAAACTCATTTCATCCTGTTAATTGCGCAAGGAAATTACACACTAGGCTCACCTCTTGATAATCCAAATTCTCAAACTAAATCCCTATCTACACATCCATATCGCGGCAGAACTCAATCTAAGCTCTTTATACACCATTCTTTTCCATCTATCTACAACGACCTTTCCATTACATATATCCTTAACCAACCCAGTTATAACTATCTCCCTTCATAATCCTTAAACATCCCAAGTTACCACCATTTGCATCCCTCATTTCAATCTTTTCATTCTCACGTTCCATAAACTTACATCACCCCCTTACCCATATTCACTTACTTTTACATTACTCAACACGCAATCATATCACTCATCACATCTCATAAAACATGCTCCATGCCTCAATAAGCTCATTAAACTCCCTTTTCTTTTTTCCACTATCCATCACAACCACATATAACTCATGTCCTCCCCACCAAACTCACACCCATCACAAGGTGCTACCCATTACATCATAAGATCTGGTAACTTACGCATTAGAACCAACACATACGTAAACCAATGCATAAAGAAGCAAAAGAAGACCTTTGAATTAAACATGATATGCGACAAGGTAAAAAGATAAGCATATGACCCAAAACAGGGGTCACTAGAGCGAGTGCAGCCTACTCGATCGAGTAGGTGAAGGTCAGAAGCACGTATAAGAAATTACCAGGGCTACTCGATCGATTAACAAGAGGTGCACTCGATCGGGTAAGGGCCACTCGATCGAGTACTCTACGCAGTTCTCAGCACTGTCCAATTTTTGTAAAACGGTAATATCTCACTCGATTCTTGATCATTTTGGGCGTGTGACCTATCGTATCGTAAAAGAACAAGCTATCACCTCCAATTGAAATCACATCAAAATCATATATACATCTTAATTTATAACAGTTTAAAGACAACTTCGTTGTAATCAGACAACATAACTATTTGATTTTTACTTCCAAACAACTTAAATAACAACAAAGTAAACAAAAACAACTCAATGCTCATAAAACCAGTATCCCTAACCACATGTTACAATCTTCAAAAGCCAAACAACAACATCCATCATACACATATATTATTCAACTTGTCAATCATGTATTACCCACATGCTTTTATTATAGAATTTTACATAAGAACAATAACATAATATATAACATTAAATTCTCCATTCATATGTTACTAGCATACCAACATTATAAAAATTCACTTCGGTCATATAAACATGCTTAAATCATGAAATCGTATTCTTATGCAACATTACTTCACCATTTCCACCAAATCATCCATTATACACTTTATCCAACATATGCATATGAAATAATAGTAAACAAGTAGCTTAACCACAAATCATATTACCATCTACAATTACTTTCACCCTTTCCATCACATCCTCCATTCAACCACATACCATTCACCCAACAAATTCATATATACATATTCATCCAACATATGCAATTGAACATTAGAAAACACATAGCGATCCGATGACACCCCATAGTGACCTGTTTGAAGTTGTAGGGCGAGTTTGCAACTTTAGGACGTCTCCCAAGTCTTTGCATTCTCCCAACAACTCCTACCCGGGTTGATTTTAATTTAACTCTCTATATTCATTGGGCTCATTAGTTACAAGTTCTAAAATCGTCGCTCTTATACCACTTTGTAACACCCCCATTCACTAAGTGCCTTATCAGGACCACCTAATGCACGTGAATGCTACCATCACGATTACCCGATGCAATGTATATTAAATAGACAATAAAGAAACGTACTTTATTAAGTAAATTTAAAGCGATACATGTCCAATAACAAAACTGTTAAAGAAAATACAACTGTTTCCCAAAAAGTCAAACCAACTAAAGTAAATAAATGTTTAAGAGACAGCGGAAGACTTCTAGACATCTCGTGGCAACTCAATCCAGCTATCCCATGCGCGTCCATCTCATACCTGCTCAATAACTGCTCACCACCCCCGAATGGATCACCATAGTTTTCAAAACATTTAAACGGGGCCAGTTACTGATTACACAAAAACAATACAACAGAAACAATACACAATCATCAAATCTCTATCATAACTCCACACACCTGACTACACACCAAAGTGTGTAGTCCTGGCAGAATAACCGTCGCAACAAGTATTCTACACCGCCAGTGGGGGACCGCAGCCGTTCCCAACAAAGCCCCGCTCATCTCATCCGAGCGATAACCCATGTTCCTAAATGTGCATATCCTCTCTGTGGCGGGTTCCACATAGGGCGAATCAAGGGCGTGAAGCCACTCTCGCAAGTGACTTTTTCAGCCGAGGACGCACCTCGAGAACCACAGACAAACAATCACAACCAACCACATTAGACAACAACAATCACCAATTACCAATTCCAATACGATATGATTCGACAACAATAAACAACCATCAACAATACTATGTAATCAATAACCCAGTACGGAAAACCCTACCTGGAATAAGCAACCACAAGACCGTCACAAGCAGCTAATCAGTAATGCTTCTCTACGAAATCTCCTCCTATAATCACATATTCATACAATTACCAACTAATCAACATAATACTCCCAAAACCCCCAATTCTACCCAATTAGGGTTTTAAACAAAATCAATAAAACAATATAAAAACTATACAAGGATCTTACCCTTGACACGACGAACTCAACGGCGTAAAGAACACGACGGTCCGACCACCTTAGCCTTTGGGATTTGCTAACAACGCGAAGAATAAAACAACGTACTCTTTTCTCTCTTTGAAAGGTTTTTAGAAAAGTTAAAAGTGATTAAGAAATATGACCGAACCCTTAAATATCAACCACATGTTACTAACAAAAGCCGGCTAAAACAACCCGCTTAAGTAACTTGCTCGATCGAGTAAGTAACTTACTCGATCGAGTGACCCTTACTCGATCGAGTCCCCAACTTACTCGATCGAGTACCCTTCAGCAGAACACTGTTTCGTAAACCAAACATACTTACTCTACAGAGTAAGCCCCACTCGATAGAGTACCCAAAAGTATAGAAAATCGTAGTATTACAGTCTTCCCTCCTTAAAAAGAACTTCGTCCCCGAAGTTCAACCCGACCTATAAAACATGAACTCTTATAAAACATGAACTCTTAACACCAACTGCAACAACTATGCCTACCTCCATAATATGGTTCACGATATCGTATCCTCCAAATTATAGTCTGTCGACACTAACTCCATGCACTTACAAATACCATCCACCAACGCCGCTAGTTTCGTCTCACTAACATAGTATCCACTGGAAAACTCCAATATCAAGACACTCACAGACATCAAATGGGATGTTACAGGTTGTTTTAGCCAGGTTTTGTTAGTAATGCGTGATTGGTATTTAATGCTTTCCGTCTCTTTCTTTATTACTTTTATCTTTTCTAAAAACCTTTCAAGAGAGAAAAACAAGTACTTGCTTTTGTTCTTCGCATTGCTATCAAATCCCAAAAGCCAAGGTTGTCGGATTGTCATGTTCTTTACGCCGTTGAGTTCTTCGTGTCGTGGGTAAGATCCTTGTATAGTTTTTATACCATTTCATTGATTTTTTTTAAAACCCTATCTGGGTAATTTGGGTGTTTTGGGAGTATAATGTTATATTAGATGGTAATGGTATGATTATGTGATTATAGGAGGTGGTTTCGTAGAGGAGCGATTTTGAGTAGCTGCTTTGTGACGATCTCGTGATTTGCTAGTTCCAGGTAGGGTTTCCCTACTCGGTTATTGATTACATAGTTGTTGGTGTTGATTATGTTTGTTGTTGATATTTATCGTATTGGATTGAATTGGTGTTGTTGTTGTTGTATAATTGGTTGTGTTGTGTTTGTCTGTGGTTCTCAAGGCATGTCCTCGGCTTAGTGGAGTCAATTGCGGGAGTGGCTTCACGCCCTTGATTCGCTCTCTGTGGAACCCGCCACAGGAGGGGATGTGCACATTAAGGAACATGGGTTATCGCTCGGAGTAGATGAGCGAGGATTTGGTGGGTACGGCTACGGCCCTCCCACTGGCGGCGTGGAATATCTGTTGTGATGGGTATTCCGGCAGGACTACACACTTTAGTGTGTAGTCAGGTGTGTGGAGTTGTGACGGAGTTTGGGGAAATTGTGTGTGTTGTATCTTATATATTGTGTTTTGTGTAATCAGTAACTGACCCCGTTTAAATGTTTTGAAAACTGTGGTGATCCATTCGGGGATGGTGAGCAGTTATTGAGCAGGTATGAGATGGTTTGCGCGAGGGATAGCTGGGATGGAGTTGTCACCTGTCTTTAGAGTCTTCCGCTGTGTCATGAACTAGTTTTCCATTCAGTTGGTTGAGTTTTGGAACATTTATATTTACTTTAAAGTTTGGTTTTGGAATTGTAATCACTTAAATTTATTTCCCTATTTAAGTATATTTCTTAATGGTCTATTTGATATACATTGCCTCGGGTAACCGAGATGGTAGCATTTCCATGCGTTAGGTGGTCCCTGTAAGGCACTTAGTGTACGGGGGTGTTACAGCTTATATAGCAGAGGGGCTTGCGCCTCAATGCCCTCTCAGGCCTTAGTCCATCCGTGTTTGGTCTCATCTTCCCTCTTTATCTTATTTATTATTTGCAATCGGTTTTTACCATTTCAAATATTTCAAATCATTTTCATGATAAACTTTTAACCATAAAACATTTTCACCCTTGGTTCCTCATACCATGACGGTTTAATCCGTGTTTCGGTGATAATATTTGGTTAATTATATTTTAAGAGGTATTTTAAAACCTTTAATTTCATTGCTTTACATTTCAAAAAATAAACATATTAGTCATAAATACAAAATCATCCTTGGTTCCACATATCATGTCGGTTTTTAACCCGAGTACGATGATAAACATTGACTAATTACAAACAAATGAATTTTAAACAATTAGTTCATAATCATTTTCAAAACTATTCATGTCAAGTTAGCAAAACCGAACCCGACATCGAATATTTGTCAATACAATGATGATTATTCAAGTCTCGTTCCTCATATTAACATAAAAGCGGTCTAAACGACCTTTTCAAACCAAGACGGGTTCAAACACCCACTTTTCAAACACCACTTTACAAACGATTTCAAACAGGCAGAAGACATCCATTTGGATCGTCTGCTGCCTCGCGCCTAAATCGGCCAACTATTTTCCAATTTTCAAACCAGGACAGGCCTATTTGCATCGCCTGACGGCTCGCGCCTCAATAGGCTGCCTGATGTAGACCCTGTTTCCTTTCCAGCACTTGTCTATGACGATGCCGACTTCGGTTAACCCGAATACAGGATGGATCAGATGGCAAGCCTGCCCCTTTTACCTTGTATTTGCAAAACGCCTTTCTAAGTCAAATGGATCACGTTATACACCATAAACCTAACTCGGTAAATAGATGTTTAATTTCCGTCTTGCATGCAAATCAACATTAAATCCAACTTGACATCAATTACTTGACATTTGGATAAACAACCGACATAGAAAGCTCACATGTTAGGTTCAAACTTGTGGATGCGCATTCATGCATTTACCCGTTTTATCAACTTTTGCATTTAACCAACCAAGATCGATCAGTAGAGGCCGCTACCACGGGCGGTATTGGGTGTCCGATGAAAGGGCTTCCCAATATGTACCTTCACCTCTTACTCAGAAACTTTGGATAGTGGACGACCTTATCTAGGGCGAACGAGAGTCATTATAGAGATAGGATGCTAAAGAGGGACGACTCCTTATTTTTAGTACCCATGTCAAACACCGCTTTTTGTCTTGGTTGACCTAGGTATAAAGTGGATTCCAACGGGTTCCAAGCATCCCACAAATGTTTGGTGGCGACTCCGAACATCTCTTGTATCGTTTTGAGACCCTTCCCGAGACGAAACCGACCGATCTAAAACGATCCGCTCGAAAGCATCTTTTTTTACGCCGCCGAGCATGGCTTTCAAGAGACCGCTGCGCGTCCCGCAGATCGGCCGCGACTGATGCCCGTCGTTTTGTGCACCAAAGATAATATTTATAGTCCAAACTACTACTATAGCTAGTGGCAGTCAGGGTCGAACCCCAAGGAGGCGATGCAATTAATAGTTGTCTGATTTTAGTCCTTAAAGTAACAAGTGAATGGGGGTTTGATTTGATTTGGTCTATAGCTAAGGGCAATAAAAGAAAAGTAAACTAAATAAACGGATGAAATCAAATATTAAAAGGGTGCTAAGATGGTCGGTTCACTATAGTTTCGGCGGCAGCAAACTAGGTAGGTCTAAAACAAACACGTGAGACGAGAAAATAAGAAGTCCTCTCGGTCCATTCTTACAGGTAGCATCTTTCGATCTCGCTACAGGTCCCTAATATCTCTAATACTAACTTTCGTCCTGAAAAGTGACTAAAAAGGTCTAAATTAATTCATCTTTCGATCTCATTAATCTAGTCGTCTTAATTAGGTAGGCTATCTCCCTTCCCTATCTTTCGATCTTTATTGGGTCGGTCAATTCCTAAACATTCAACTAGTCGCGTGCACTCGATTCGTCAAACATAACAATTAAATTAATTAAAACGAAATAAATCTCACGAGGCCAGTCGATCGACCAGGGAACCCGGTCGATCGACCATGGCGCGTTCTAGGTCGTACTATTCTAATGCCGCCTACACTACAGATTCCCTACATCCTAGCACAGGGTATTTAGCTACTCATGATTATGACTAAAATAAAAATAAGATTTACGAATAAAGCTACTGAATTCATGATTAAATTAACTAAACAAGCAAATAACATTAAACGGCAATTGGCTTCGGGAAACTATTCTAGCAATTCTAACTATAAACGAAATAAAGCAGCGAATACTGAATATTGGAACATCGAGAATACCGTATGAAAGCAGGAGAGAAGAATTCCAGAACAAGATCCAAAAAGCGAATGCAAGATTAAATTGTATTGAATGATTAAAACTTGAATGTAAACCCTAATTATTTCCTAAGTTTCCTATGATAAAAGACTTGATAAAAACTCCATAATGTCAGGTTACGTTATATAGGAATATAACGTAACACTTATTCCTAAACCTAATATACAATGGGCTTCGGAATTCTTGATCCCTTTATTCACGTCAGAATTAGCGGCTTGGTCGATCGACCATGCAAGGCAGTCGATCGACTGCTCTTCGCTGAACAGTAGCTACTGGAACTCGAGCTCTGGTCGATCGACTATGAAGGTCAGTCGATCGACTGGAGTAGCTGATACTTGGCTTCTAATTCTTCATAAAATTGTCTTTCAAGCCTCGAAATGCGCACCAAGCTCGTTTCTCGAGTAAACACTTCATGTCAAATGCAATGCAAGATACTCGGGGACGGATTTAGCTTGATTTCTACTCATTTCCGCATAAATCTGCAATATTACATAAAAATACGAAAGTAGACGAGATGGGGCAAATAGTAGCATAAACTACACAAATGAGCTCTGAAATGCGTGTAAAATAGGGTGTAAAACATCATATAAATGACACGCATCAAACTTCCCCAAACTAAAACCTTGCTTGTTCCCAAGCAAGAACAAGACTCGATCCTAAAACCTAATGGAACGAGTTCAATCTCAGAGCGAAATGCAACCATAAAGCTTAAACCAATTTAACGCAACAACTAACAATCAATTAGCAATGTGAATCATGCAAACGAGTTATGAAGTCGTTAAAAACTTGCTGAACCGTCAACTATAGAGACTTATCATTGTGGACTCTCACGGGTCGCTCGAATCACTCAATGAATACGGGTGAGTATATGTAAAAGATAGAAAGAAGTAAGATTGTAATGACTCTCACCTAACTACGACCTATAAGAACATGCCTGCAATCGAATATGAAAATAATCTCTACAACCATGCATATGCATTCCAACCATAAAAGACCATGACACATGCCGAGGTAAATATGGATATGTGAGGTATTGGGTAAGAAGAGGCAAAACAATTATGGGAATGAGGAGGTATAGGTGATCAAGCTAGTACCTAAACAAAACCATATGACAACATCCACTTCTTGCTCAAAATCAACAATAAAACGGTTGCTAATTATCAAGCACAAATCTTGCAATCTCCATAATTAATCAACTCCCCATAAGATATGAATACAATATGGGAGCAAAAATCGCCATTTGAATAAAGACTTTGAATTATGAGAATTGATTTTTTTCTTTCTTCTCGGGCCGCAGTCGATCGACCAATGAGTCCAGTCGATCGACCGTCCTCTACAGTACACATGCGTTTCTCTTTTTTTTTTCGAATCATTTTTCTTCTCTTATTTTTTCTTTTGTTCTTTTCTTTTCTTTTTCATCTTCCCAACATCATCTCAAAAATGAGCATTAGCTACCAAAAACAAAGTAACAATCCCAAGAACATAAACAACTAGCTTGACAAGGGCAGACTATATGTAGGATGTAGTAACGGGACAAAAGGGCTATTTTTGGCAGTGTGGAGCTTATGGGCAAAATGAATAAAGGGGTGACCTCTTCCACATGTGTCAACAAACCACAAACCGAATGCATACAGGTATTAAGTAGATTAAGTTCATATTTATGCACATTTATGTAACATGTCTCATAAGGAGTACTACTCACATCCTTAGATAAACTGGTCATGAATGACACCAGTTATAGGCTCTAAATCTCAGAGAATGATGTAGTTTGCCAAAAATCTAAGTCAAGTCTCAAGATTCAGCGAGAAATTTAACGAAAACTCGTAGATTATGCAAATGATTCTACTAATAACATGTTAATTATCAAGGCTTAGGCATAAACAGCTGCAAATGCAATGTCATCATTGAAATACTACCGTTCCGACTCGACCTATATGCTAAAATAAACGTGCATTTTTTGGATTCTTTTGAAATTTTTCCAATTTTTTGGTATTTTGTGTAAATAGGAGATAAAATAAACAACAATGCAAGACAACAATGTAAACGTGAATGCAAGCAAATGAAATGCAACGCAAAACCCTTCCCCAAACCAAATCACACAATGTCCCCATTGTGCAAAATCATGTAATAAAATAAAGGAAAACGGGAATTTGCGTTAAATTAACTAAACAAGACATGAAGTAACGACTCGGAACTCACAAGACTTTAAGCGCAGTAAAAGGAAACCTCCCCAAACCAGCGTGAGCTAGGAGGTTTCAGTAGCCAGCAGTGCTACCAAAAAGTACCTGAAAAGACAAACAAAAGAACCGCGCGTAAATCCGAGAAAGCAATGTTGAAGCGGTACTTATATGCAAAAATTAAAAACGGAAGAAAACAGAAATATGTCGGGGAATAAAGTGGAGAGAAGACTCCCTCAATTCCGCAAAACGACCAAACACAGCAGGGGAAAGGTCGTGAACAGGTACAATAGCGAAAGTGGTCGATCGACCACATCACCCAGTCGATCGACCAGAGTGAACAGGAACAGAAGCTCCTGGAATTCGCAGCTCAGTCGGTCAACCATACTGGCCAGTCGATCGACTGGAAAACCTGCTGTAACTTTCTGATTTCTTCAATTAGCTCAATAAATTGAGCTAATTTGGTCCATAAACCTGTAAATGCACATAATAACGCGCCCAAAATTGCGCAAAACCCAAAGTAACAGACTAAAGCATACAAAATCCTAAGCAAACTGAAATAACATGCGAAGTCTCGCGCACACAAAAGCACTAAAAAGGTCCAAAAGCAATAAAATGAATGTTTTTGTAAAATCTTAATCAACTAATAGTTGATCAAGAACGGCCACGGAATGGCCCATTTGCTCGGCTTCTGGCTACAAGAAGTAGCCTCTACCGTGCTCATCTCCTCGGTTGCACTCTTCTCAACTCCAACATCTGCAGAACTCAACGGATCAACAGCTTCAACGTCTCCCCAATCAATGACCTCTTCTGACTCGTCAAAATCCAAATCGGACTCTGTCACTTTGATTGGCTCCTCATCAGGCTCCTCATCTGTGCCATAGCTAAGACATCCTAGACCGCCTCTTTGAACGATTGGATCCTTCACAGCTGGAGCAACATGCGGCTCTTCCTTCTCCAAACCAGCTTCTGCAATATCCAAAACAGAAGAATATTCCTCCAATTTGCTCCCAATCTGGGGCGGAGGTGTTATAGCAGAAACAGGCATAGAGACAGGCATATCAGGAAGCACAAAATAGGATTTCTTTTCAGAAACCGTATTACAAGTAACTGGCCACATAGGGTCTTTCTTCTTAGCCGTCTGGGCAAAGATAATGGAGTGTTTCCCTACTTTGAAGGTCAGAGTACCTGAACCAACATCTATAACTGCACCAGCAGTGTGCAGAAATGGTCTACCCAATATGATAGGGATGTGGGCATCCTCGGGCATATCTAGTACAACGAAGTCAACAGGGAAAAAGAACTTTCCTATTTGCACAGGAATGTCCTCTAAGACTCCTATAGGCTGGACTGCAGAACGATCAGCCATTTGTACTGTCATGTTTGTAACTGCAAACCTAGTCAATTTCAACTTCCTAGCAAGACTCAAAGGCATTACACTAATACTGGCTCCTAGGTCACATAAGGCCTTCTCAATAGAAAAGGTGCCAATACTACATGGGACTGAGAAACTACCTGGGTCTTCTAGCTTATGAGGTGCAGTATGGGTCAAATAAGAACATGACTCCTCAGTTACTGCGACAGAATGCACAGTTTCAAGTGACTTCTTTTTAGATAAAAGTTGCTTCATAAATTTCATGTAAGCAGGCACTTGATTAACTAACTCAAGAAAAGGAACTTGTACGTTTAAGCTACGAATAACATTTTCAAATTTGTTAAATGATACCTGTTCCTTTGTCGGCACCAATCTCTCTGGATAAGGGGCTGAAAGAAGTAACTTAGCCCTCTCCTCTAAATCTCGCATGCCGGCATCGGTGGATTTAGGCTGAAAATCCACTACCTTCTCTATGTTGTAGCTCGACCCTTCTTCAGACCGTCTCAAAAATGAACCATTAATCGTCGTCGGGTCATACTTCGGAACTGGAACAGACCGATCAGCATTTGGGTCTTGCCTCAATATTTTCGGAGTAGTCGTACCCCGAAACAAGTGGTCCCTCAAGTTATTTGGCATTGGAGGACGAAAAGACTCACCATCGCGGTATTGTCGGTCGATCGACCATGCTTGTCGGTCGATCGATCGACTTCTCTACAGAAGAATGTGTTCGCTTTCTTCTCGCAGACTGGTCGAACGACCAGGTATGTCAGTCGATCGACTGACATATCTGCTGATCGTCTTTTTCTTGCTATTATTCGTCACTGCCTTCTTCTTACTCGGTTCCTCCTTATCTTTTTCAGTGACGTCCTCGACCATAGCGGGCCCGTCAAGGGTAGACCCACTCCTCAAGGTAATTGCATTTAGGGTCTCCTTTTGATCAGTCTGCGTCGGTAAATGTCCCGGAGCTCGAGTTGTATTCTTGCTTGCCAATTTAGCAATCTGGCTCTCCAACATTTTCATCCCGGCCTCTCTAGCTTGAGACTCTTTCAGCAACAAATTTTTCAACTCATTGAAATCAGAATTTTGGGATTGTTGTTGCTGCTGTGGAATATACGGAGGCTTTTGATATGGCTGCTGCTGCCTATGAGGGGGCACATAATTCTGCTGCTGCTGCTGTGGAGGTGGAGTTGGATTTAGGACATTTTGGCTGCTCCACCTCAAATTCGGATGGACATTCGGCTCAAAATAAGTGTTTGTCTGCCTATAATGTTAAAAGGCAGCACAAGACTCATAGAGATTAGGACAGTTGTCTGAAATATGTCCTTCTCCTCCACATCTCTTGCAGACGAAAGGACCGTCTGAAACAGCATTCACATGATAGATCCCTCCTTTTGAAGCTCCTCCTAACTCGTATTTATCAAATCTCGCCGTAAGGGCTTCTAATGCAGCTACAGAAGGGGATTCAGCACTCCTCCTTTGATTTCTCCTGGAATTTCCATACTCAGCTTTATGGGTGGCCAAGTCATCAGTAATTTTCCACCCCTTAGTCTCTCCAACGTTCTCCTGGAACCTACCACTAGCTGCCGCATCCAGGATAGCCCTCTGATCGTCATAGAGCCCATTATAAAATTGATTGCATAGGCTCCACTTCTCAAACCCATGGTGCGGAATAGTTCGCACCAGCTTCTTGAAACGGACCCACGCCTCATGAAAATTCTCATCAGGACCCTGTTTAAAGCTCGTGATCCGAGCTCTGATGGCATTGGTCTTCGAGGCAGAGAAATATATCTTGTAGAATGCCAAGGCCAGCGAATTCCAATCAGTGATCCCATTAGCAGCTCGATCCAGGTCTCGGTACCACTCCCTTGCAGCATCACGAAGAGAAAATATAAACATGGTCTCCTTCACCTGGTCCTGGGTCACACCGGTTGGTGGGGGTATGGAACAGCAATAATCAATGAATGTCTCCATGTGTTTGGCTGCATCTTCAATTGCAGCTCCCCCGAATTGGTTCCTCTCAACCAAGTTTATATAAGATGGTTTCGGCTCGAATTTTCTCTCCGTCCCTGGTAATGCGAATCCCTTATAGAGATTCTCAGCTGTCGGCTCAGAGTGACTGGCTATACTTGCTTCTTCAACCATGTCAGGAGATGTGACGGTTTCAGCTGATGAAGTAGAAATAGGTGATGAAGGTGGATCCTCCTCAAACAGCTCGTTCTCGTAGTAACTAGACAGAGTACTCAACTCTTCCTCTGTCGGTAATATTCTAGATGATCGCCTCAACTCACGCAAAGTCTTCTCAATCTAAGGATTGAACGGTAGTAGTTCACCACCCTGTGACCTGCGCATAAGAAGAAACTACAAGAAGAATATGAGAAAAGTTTAAGGAACAGATGTCCCTTAAACTACAAGAAAGACTAAAAATAAAGACAACTAAAAATTTTAAACAATGCCTCCCCGGCAACGGCGCCAAAATTTGATGCCCGTCGTTGTGTGCACCAAAGATAATATTTATAGTCCAAACTACTACTATAGCTAGTGGCAGTCAGGGTCAAACCACAAGGAGGTGATGCAATTAATAGTTGTCTAATTTTAGTCCTTAAAGTAACAAGTGAATGGGGGTTTGATTTGATTTGGTCTATAGCTAAGGGCAATAAAAGAAAAGTAAACTAAATAAACGGATGAAATCAAATATTAAAAGGGTGCTAAGATGGTCGGTTCACTATAGTTTCGGCGGCAGCAAACTAGGTAGGTCTAAAACAAACACGTGAGACGGGAAAATAAGAAGTCCTCTCGGTCCATTCTTACAGGTAGCATCTTTCGATCTCACTACAGGTCCCTAATATCACTAATACTAACTTTCGTCCTGAAAAGTGACTAAAAAGGTCTAAATTAATTCATCTTTCGATCTCATTAATCTAGTCGTCTTAATTAGGTAGGCTATCTCCCTTCCTTATCTTTCGATCTTTATTGGGTCGGCAATTCCTAAACATTCAACTAATCGCGTGCACTCGATTCGTCAAACATAACAATTAAATTAATTAAAACGAAATAAATCTCACGAGGCCAGTCGATCGACCAAGGAACCCAGTCGATCGACCATGGCGTGTTCTAGGCCGTACTATTCTAATGCCGCCTACACTACAGATTCCCTACATCCTAGCACAGGGTATTTAGCTACTCATGATTATGACTAAAATAAAAATAAGATTTACGAGTAAAGCTACTGAATTCATGATTAAATTAACTAAACAAGCAAATAACATTAAACGGAAATTGGCTTCGGGAAACTATTCTAGCAATTCTAACTATGAACGAAATAAAGCAGCGAATACTGAATATTGGAACAGCGAGAATACCGTATGAAAGCAGGAGAGAAGAATTCCAGAACAAGATCCAAAAAGCGAATGCAATATTAAATTGTATTGAATGATTAAAACTTGAATGTAAACCCTAATTATTTCCTAAGTTTCCTATGATAAAAGACTTGATAAAAACTTCATAATGTCAGGTTACGTTATATAGGAATATAACGTAACACTTATTCCTAAACCTAATATACAATGGGCTTCGGAATTCTCGATCCTTTTATTCACGTCAGAATTAGCGGCTTGGTCGATCGACCATGCAAGGCAGTCGATCGACTGCTCTTCGCTGAACAGTAGCTACTGGAACTCGTGCTCTGGTCGATCGACTATGAAGGTCAGTCGATCGACTGAAGTAGATGATACTTGGCTTCTAATTCTTCATAAAATTCTCTTTCAAGCCTCGAAATGCGCACCAAGCTCGTTTCTCGAGTAAACACTTCATGTCAAATGCAATTCAAGATACTCGGGGACGGATTTAGCTTGATTTCTACTCATTTCCGCATAAATCTGCAATATTACATAAAAATACGAAAGTAGACGAGATGGGGCAAATAGTAGCATAAACTACACAAATGAGCTCTGAAATGCGTGTAAAATAGGGTGTAAAACATCATATAAATGACACGCATCAGGGGCATTGCAGGTGGCCATGTCCACAGATTGGCGACTCCGCTAGGGAAAACTAGGACACTTGTGTCTTTGTGATCCCTAGATGGTGAGACTCGAACGAGGTCTTGGTGGAAATGCATTAATTGATATTACGGTCATAAGTTGGGTTCCTTTTCCGGGCCCACAACCTAGCCTTTTCTACCAATTGTCTCGTCTCATTGGCGTGAATTTTCTTAACCCCGTGTTTCGAATCCCGATTGAGTCAAGCATATCGTTGACGTTACACATTTCTGTTTCGTCAAAGAGCTTTCATTTCCATCGAACACGAGGCTAGGGCACCCTCCTTACACATTTTGTTTGAATTGGTATCCCTCTCGAAAATTGGGGTTTGATCGCTTGGTGTGTAACCCACCCTTTTAAGCCAAAACCCGTGTCAACATTATGCATAATATAATGAGACTGCGAGTGCTTATGCGATCATAAGTCCTTCCGTGTCATTTTTAACTTTCAAAAACACCTTTTGCACCGTTATAATGGCCATTTCAAACCTCGGTCTTTCGCTGACCGTTGCATTGTCAAAATGCACGCCTTTTTAGGCCGTCGTAAAGACAATTTTCAAACTCGGTTTTCTACAACCTTTTCAAAAAAGCACGCCTTTTTAGGCCGTCGTAATGACGATTTTCAAACCTGGTTTTCTACAACCATTTCAAAAACACTTTTTTACGCCGTTATAATCGCTGCTTCAAGACACAGATTTTAACCCATCTCGCGCCGACACAATGGCTCTTTCAAAACCTGAAAATGGAACATACCCCTTTTTCGAGACTTTTGCAAATCCTGAGGACCATACACCATCCCCGAGACATTTTCAAACCTTTCAAAACTCGATTTTCAAAACATAAAATTTTGAATTTCAAAAACCGTCTTTGGAAACAGCACATTGTTTCCAGAGCCGCCTCAACTCAAACTCAAACTGTCATTTGAAAACAAACCTAAGACAACTTTTCAACTAACCGACTTTCGAAGATCCTATTTCTTCGGAAGCCGTCCATAAAGAGACAAACGAATCTTTTTGAAAATCTCTATTTTCGAAAACTTCAGTCAACCATTCCAATTCTGCCTCGTGTCTATCCAGTCGAAGCAAGCGACTTATTGGTCTTTAATTATGAGTCGTCTCACCTCGAGACTCGTTCAACGACATCACGCCATTACGTTGGACACCGTCACATTATAAATCGAGTCAGCACCGAGGCACCACACATGGTCGCCCTCGTCTTGTTGAGTCTAATTTGTGTTTTTCGTCTCTCGTGTTATTTGGGTTTTGTCGTTAAACTGGTCGGATTTGGATGTAACGTGAGCCATTTTCTGCCTCAGAGCCATGGGCCCGTCTTCATATTCGTCCAACAACAACGATGATAACAGAGATCCCACGACTGCTCAGCTAGCCAGCCTACTCACCGCTCTTAAGGTCACCCTGGACCGTGTCGAGACCCGTATCGACACCCTGGAAAACAAGGAAACCGGAGAATACAACACTCTGCCTTTGACTGAAACCTAGAACAGGCTCAAGCTCTTTGAATAACAACTCCTAGCGCGTGGTATCAATATCCACCTTGAGAACAATCGAATATTCGAACCCGTTGGGGACCAGCTACCCGACAACTTTACCTTGACGGATGTACCCAAGTTCAAGGGAGTGGAGGACCCACTCAACTACATTCGAGCCTTCAAAGATTACATGTCCATCAACGGGGTCAAACAAGAACTCTTCACCCGGATCTTTCCATCATCCCTGGAACCGATTCTCCGCCAATGGTACTATTCCCTCGTCCCCAAGAACCCTACTACTTGGGACGAAGTCGCCGTCAAATTTGCTAAACAGTATGCCGACAACGTCCAAATCCAAGCCAACACCCGCACTCTTGAGGTCCTAACTCAGAATGATAAGGAAGGGTTCACAGAATTCCTAACCCGTTGGAGGAGGGTAAGTACTCAATTGGTCAGTAAGCCGAGTGAATCAATTCTGGTGGAGAATTTTGTCAACAACCTCCGCCTGGTTTATGCCAACCTGCTGAGATACCAAAACATCAAAACTTTCCAGAACATACAAATCCTTGGAACCTGCATTGAAGACGACCTCCGCAAGGGTGTCCTTGCCAAAACCACTGGTAGAGGCTACCAGGGATCTACATCAACTGGATCTCGCCCCTATAGTCAGACTCATGGACCAAGGGAAACTACAGAAAATTGGGCCCACTCCTCGAACCAACCACAAAGAAAACTGAGCGCCCTCAAAGGGTATTACAAACTTGGGAACAGCTTACGCCAGTGCCCTAAAAAGGCTCATGGTCCAAGGGAAACTACAGCCAATTGGACCCATTCCTGACCCGTCTGAGGCTAAGAAAACATGTTTTTGGAATCCATGCTATCTCTGATGACGAGCCAACCTTGGATTGCTCACACCTCATCCTGCCAATTGATGACGAGGTGAACGCCTTGGAAAAGGATACCCCGGGCGGGATATTCATATTCAGCACCGCAACCATGCTCACCATGTTTCAACAGGTTGAAGAAGGCATAGCCAGTCTCTCAGAAAGGATCGCCCGACTTAAGGACGCCTAACACCGGTTTATTTTCAACCTACCAACACCACGTCCAATAGAGGGTCCTCCGAACACCCAAAACTACCCACACCAGAAAGGATTGCTCCCGCGACCATTCTGGCATGCACCCCACAATAATCAACCCCACAATAATCAAACCCACTAAAATTACCCCCACAAAAACTTCCCCTACAAAAACTATCCCCCTGAGGAATACCCCTCCAAGGTACCCTCGATATCCCGAAATCAACGGTGGCCGAAGAGACGACACAGAAGATGTCTACATGGTTCTGGGAAAGGGCAAACAAGCAAAAGAGATCGGTCATCTTACCCGGTCCGGACGCCCCTATCAAAATCCGAACAATACAACAACCATTCCAACAACGAATGACCAGATTGTCCCGGACGTGGACACTCAACCCAAGGTTTCTGAAAACTCGATCCTTAAGCAACTGCAAAAAGCAAAGTCCGAAATTTCAATTTGGCAACTGATTTCTACATCCTTCGAACATCGGCAGGCTTTGCTAAAAGCCTTGGGAAAGTTGACAGTTCCCTCTACCTCCTCTCCAGAATAAGTGGTAGCAGACATGACAAGGGATGTCCCCGACATGAGCAACCCGGTCATATTCTCTGACGAAGATATCCCTCCATTCGGAGCCAACCATAACTTGTCCCTGTACATCACAGTGCAATGCCTTAAGAAAAATGTGCTTATGGTTCTTGTGGATGACGGATTTGCGGTCAATGTCATTCCCCTCAAGACGGCTCAAAAACTAGGTATCAAAGAAGCTGATTTGGTCCCAACCAATCAGGGACTACGCGCCTATGATGACACTCGTCGTAAGGTTGCGGGGGCTTATCAACTTGACCATTGCCACTGGACTATTGGAAAGACAAGCCAGTTTTCAGATGGTCAACATCGACACCCCTTTCAACATGCTTCTGGGACGCCCCTGGATTCATGCCGTCAAGGCCGTCACCTCAACCCTCCATCAGAAAATCAGGGTCCCTTTCAACGGAAAATCATTCACAATTCTCGCTTCCCCGATCAAGGCTATCATGAAGAAGGGAATAGCCTCTCAGGTCATTCAGGAGGACGGCAACGAAATATGGGTATTCCAAGCTGTGAATGCCCTAACCGATGAATCAGCATCCTTCGATTGTGGCCCGTTCTCGAAGCTCACAGTCAACCGCATTTTGATGCGCCAGGGTTATTTCCCGGGTCTACCTCTCAACCCGCTGAAGAGCACCTTGCCTCCCTTGAAACTGGCCAAGGTCCCCCAATATCCCCTTCGGACTAGGCTATGAGCCTACCGGTGAAGACATCCAGGAGATGAACCTCTTAATACGGATGCGCAAAAAGCACGGAGTCATCCTCCATCCTTACCATTTGACTCTCAATGGATACTTCGTCCCCGAGGGAGAATCCGAGCTCTACAACGGCTTTCCTGAGCCAATCTACGACCCCGTAGCTAAGTTCAAACACCCGGGTGTGGAGGCCTTTCAAGACTGCTACTTCTTCCCCGACAACACAAAAGCTGCATCGACCAAATCTGAGTCGACCCCATGCCTGGACGGACAAGCCGTCAGTCTCCTCTTCGGAAAAGACAACATCAAGTACCTCGGCTATGAGGACATCATCAACATTTCTCTAAAGGATAACCAGTTCGACCCCACCGCCTTAATCTCTGATACTGACCCAGAGAAAGCTACACAAGGCTGGAGGAAAATTGTCAAGTGGACCGATCGTCAAGGCCGCGTTCTCAAGATTACAACTGGAGAAGGCCTTATGTTCAAAGAGGAAAGTGAAGATGAGAAGGAGTCTGAGTCTGAGTTAGTGTCAGAGTCTGTTTTAGCTCCTAGAATTCCTGATGTCCCAGTCAAAGTCCCATTTCCACTGTTTTATCACAAACTTGTGTCTGCTTCAGAGGCCGAGTCAACTAGGGTCATCTCTACTCTCGAAGAAGGGAGCAACCTGAAGCTTGTTCTAGGGGCCACCTCCTCAATTGTATCGCCTCTGACTGCCCATGAGATGTCTTTCCTATCCGAGCTTTTCGCTCAAGTCGAATTAATGAACGCTAAGTTTGCTTATGACTCGTCTTATTTTAACTGCAATGCAATTCTAAACGAAAATGAGGAATTTAACTTGAGTGACTACCTTACTCACCTAGCCAAAGAACTTGACAAATGAGAAAATAGGACCCCCATCATTGAGGAGACCGAACCTATTAACGTAGGAACCGACAACACACCTCAAGAACTTAGGATAGGGACCACCCTTGACCCCTCGGAAAGACAGTAGTTCATCAACCTCCTGCACAAATACAAGGACGTATTCACTTGGTCCTACAAAGACATGCCTGGGATCGACAGGGAGATTGCAGAGCACATGATACCCATTAAACCCGGAGCTAAACCCGTGAAGCAAAAGTTGCACTGAATGCGCCCTGAAAATCAAGAAAGAGGTAGACAAAAAGTTTAAAGCCGGATTCATCAAAGTGTCCGAATACTCTGACTGGGTGGCCAACATAGTCCCTGTACCCAAGAAAGACGAGAGAATTCGGGTTTGCCTCGACTTCAGGGACCTAAACAAATCAAGTCCAAAAGACGACTTCCCTCTGCCACATATCGACATCCTGGTGGACAAGACCGCCGATCACGCCCTACTATCATTCATGGACGGGTACGTTGTGTACAACCAGATCAAAATGGCTGAGGAAGACATGCACAAGACTGTATTCACTACACAGTGGGGTACATATTGCTACACGGTCATGCCCTTCGGCCTAATCAACGCCAGAGCAACCTACCAAAGAACCGCTACCACTCTCCTACATGACATGATGCACAAGGAGGTGGAGGTATATGTCGATGACATGATCTTCAAACCAAAAGAGCGGGACGGCCACATCAGCGCCCGAAAATTCTTCGTTCGCCTTCGAAAATACAACATGAGATTAAATCCTCAGAAGTGTGCATTCGGGGTCACCTCTGGAAAACTCCTGGGACACATCGTCAGCAAAAGAGGCATCGAAATTGATCCTACCAAAATCAAGGCTCTTCAACAAATGCCTCGGCCTAAGAACGAAAAGGAGTTTCGAGGATTTCTCAGTCAAGTCCAATACATCAGCCGCTTCATAGCCAAACTCACTATGATTTGTGAACCGTTTATCAAGAAGCACCGCGCCTTCGATCACACTGATTGGGACGATGACTATCAAAAGGCCTTCGACGGGATAAAGGAAATCCTATCCAAACCTCATGTCCTCATGCCACCTCAATAAGGAATTCGCTTATCCCTATACCTGACTGTCACCAGCACAGCCATGGGAGCAATGCTACCACAAACAATCGACGGCGAAGAACGAGCCATCTACTACATCAGCAAAAAGTTCATCGAGTTTGAGATAAGGTACACCCAACTGGAAAAGACATGCCTTGCCCTGGTCTGGTCAACAAAGAAGTCGCGGCATTACATGCTCAGCTACACGGTTCAAATCTACTCCAAGATGGACCCGGTCAAATACATCTTCGAGAAACCCGTACTAAACGGAAGGCTGTCTAGATGGACACTAATGCTATCCGAATTTGACCTCAAATTCGTACCCCTCAAGGTTATCAAAGGAAGAGCAGTCGCCGACTTTCTAGCAGAAAACCCCGTCAACGAGGATACAACGACCGACACATGGTCATTTCCTGACGAAGATATCCTTTGTGCCGATAACAACGCATGGGATCTATCCTTCGATGGCGCGTCAAACCTGAGAGGCTTCGGGGTAGGAATCCTCCAAATATCACCGGAAGGAGAACATGTTCTGATCTCAGTCAAACTAAACTTTGCCGTCACCAACAATGCCGCCAAATATGAAGCATGCATCATCGGCCTACAAGCAGCCATAACACTTTGCATCAAGAGACTGAAGGTCCATGGAGAATCAACTCTCATAATCAATCAGGTGTCCGGATCATGGAAAATCCGAAGCGACAGCTTAGCACCCTACCGAGCAAAAATCAATCAAGAGGCCGAATTCTTCGACCAAGTCGACTACTTCCACTTGCCACGAGAGTAAAATCAATTTGCTGATGCCCTGGCAAAACTTGTTGCGCTCGTCAACATACCTGACGACATGACATCAATGCCCCTGTGTGTCGAGAGAACGAGCGAGCCAGCTCACATCTGCGCCATCAACAACGACGAGATAAACCATGTCGAATCTTGGTACCAAGCGATCCTCAACTACAAAACCAAAAACGAATTCCCTCCCAACTCTGATACAAGAGGACAAAGAGCCATCCGTTTATTTGCATCATAATTCGTGATAAACAAAGAACAACTATGCAAAAGGACACCCCAAGGGATTCTTCTCTTTTGCGTCGATCACCACAAAGCCAAAAAAGTCATAGAGAGGTCCATGACGGAGAATGCGGCCCTTACATGAGCGCAATGATGCTAGCCCGAAAAATCATGCGGTTAGGCTATTACTGGACCACCATGGAAGCCGATTGTAGAAACTACTTCAAACATTGCCACAATTGCCAAATCTTCGCCAACATACAACACATACCACCATCCCTTTTATACACCATGACATCACCCTGGCCTTTCTCGACCTGGGGCATCGACATCATTGGGAAAGTCAACTCGATAGGCAACAAAGGGCATTGCTTTGTCCTCGTTGCCATCGACTACTTCACCAAATAGGTGGAATCGCAGTCCTATGTAGTCTTAACCATCAAACAAGTGGCCAAGTTCATCCAGGACAACATCATCTGCAGATATGGGGTACCCTAAGAAATCATCAGCGACCAAGGCTCCCACTTTCGTGCGGAAACACAAGTCTTGCTGGACAAATACAAAATCAAGCAACATCGATCATCCCTCTATCGTCCCCAAACCAACGGAGCGGTAGAGGCTGCAAAAAAAACTCTTGTCACCATCATCAGGAATATGCAAGATAATTACCGCGATTGGCCGAGCAAACTCCCATTCGCACTCTGGGGATACCGAACCTCCATTCGAACACCAACAGGAGCCATACCCTTCTACCTAGCATACGGTATGGAGGCGGTTCAACCAGTAGAGTTGGAGGTCCCATCTCTACGCTTCCTACAGGAGAGTCAAGTTCCTGAGGCAGAATGGACCCGTCAAAGGTTCGAACAACTCACGCTTCTAAACGAACAACGACTCAACGCCTTGCACAACGTCCATCTATACCAACGACGTATACGACGGGCCTTCAACAAAAAGGTCAAACCCAGGAACATCAAAGAAGGCAACTTGGTCCTCAAGTCGGTTCGAGCATCACTACACGTCGATCCGAGGGGGAAATTCAAACCCAATTGGGCTGGGCCATACCTGGTCAAGAAAATACTTTCGGGGGGCGCATTGAGACTGAGTGACCTAGACGGGGAGGATTTCATAAACCCGACGAGTTATAGGTAAGATAAGGACCCAAACTTTCATCCTTTTTCCATTTAAGGGACACTACCTAAAAAAATTCTAGTTAAGGGACTCATTACACTTTCCGTCAACTTCTCCATCAATAACTGACAATCCAAATTATATACAGGCTATCTAAATTAACGACTTTAATTATATTCTCGCCAATTAACTTCTCAGTCTTGTATGACGATGATCTTGATAAACACCAAGCATCCGAACATGTTTACCCATGGTGAGCAGCCACTAAAGCTTACTAATTGTATCTCGAAATTTTCTCTCCCCTTGTTTCCCTCTTTTTTTTACCATAATCAACAAGATAATAGCAAAACAGTGCATCTTCCTTTTACGACATTGTCGCGACGGTACCAAAACAGGCAAAAATAGTATCATTTTTGTTACCCGTCATCGATCTATAATAGCAGAGTGCTCTATTAAGTGCATAAAATTTAAATCATTTTCATCCAAAGCTATTATATTGTAACTTTGTTTCATCACCTCTTTTTCTTGCATTAATGCAGTCTCTTGATCTTGTTTTATTGATGTACCTGGAGTTATGTCACTTCCCACTATCCTGCCTCTTCTCCATTTCGTACTGGTTTTGTGTAACTTTAATTTTGGTTAATTTTTTTTGAAGGTTTGGGATGTTTGTTATAAGAGATTTTATGAGGATGTTTTGTCCATTGGGAGTACACGCAGAGAGAAAAGTAATTCCTTAATCTAAATGGCATGAATATTAAAAAAGTGTTTCCAGCAAACACTAACGTCGTCAGTGACTTGTCAATCTATTATGCTAAGAGCAAAGTTGACGGAAAGTGTAAGAAGTCCCTTAACTGAAACTTTTTGAAGTATAATCCCTTAACTGAAAAAAGGGTGAAAGTTTGGGTCCTTGTCTTATATATAACTCCAAACCCGACCAACTCAAGAAATACTACCCTTGAACCCTAGTAACCACAAACCTTACCATAGTTTCACAACTAGTGACCACAATATGCCTTTCAAGTGAAGTTCCTCAATGCGTTCTGATTTGAAATTGCATGTTTTATCGAGTCTAAGTTTCGGCACCTTGCCACGTTTCAAACGACCTTTAATCTGTCAAAGGCAACATTCATTTGCACTCATACCAAACAACCTGAACTACGAGCATGGTTTGATTTCACCTCTTCAGATGGATATGTAGGCAGTCCTTTCTCACACAAGAAGGATACAACCACAACACCCAAATAAAATTAACAAAACAATTCGAACTACGAGCATGGTTTGATTTCACCTCTTCAGGTGGATACTTAGGCAGTCCTCTCTTACACAAGAAGGATACAACCATCCCCACAAACCAAAAAAAATCACCCATATCAACTTCAAAAAATAAAAGGGAAAAATATTCCCTTTCCACAAAAATACAAAAAAGGAAGCCTTTCTCCCTTCCCACAAAAATCCCCTTTCACAAGTGCAATGTTTAGGATAATTCAAACCGAATTTCCTTTACAAAATGGATGGAAGAGACAAGCGTTCACTTCTGTTACCACAAGCAATCCTCTTATTTAATTAATAATGAGAAGGATTACAAACTTGACAACAAATAAGGCTAAGCAAGTCTACAACTTGTCGAAACTAGGATGTCGACTAAGACATCTCACATAGTAAAACTAGCACAAAATACACAATACATAGCTAGTACAACATAATAAAAGCTCACAAACACTATTACAACATAATAGTAAAATGGGTAATGGAGGTCTTCATTCTTCCATTCTACCCTTGCCTTTTCCCTTGGGGTACATTTTCCCCTTGTTCTTCTTGTTGGCCCGTCTAGCATGGACTTCCTCTTCAGAGCGGATCCTCAACGGATCTACAACGGCGACGGACTCCGGTCTCTTGCAAGACTCCATACTCGGTCCAGACCGAGCCCATACACGGCCCACTACCTCTTTGGGACCCGATCTTCTCCTCTTTGGTGGCCTCATTACATCCGGGCTAACTTCATCGACAAAGTCGTCAAAGGAGGCACGGTTGGCCTTGCCAACCTCTCTATACTTCAAGTCTACGACCTCATCCTTTCGAGACTTGGGCCTTTCCTCCAAGGTTTGAGCTCTTGACCACTTCACATAAGCGGGAGTCACCCATGTCGTGGCAACGGGGTTTGGTACCGTCCAAATCGGCCGAGTGACCCACCGTCTTTCGAAGACCTCCACAAGCTCGGAGTTCCGGAAAACACTCTCTTGTACGAGAGTATCTCGAGCGGGCACCTTTTTTTGACACCCCATTTGCCTCATGAGCCTTTCAGGATAAATGAAGGAAACAACCTTCAAACCCACCACCATCAAAGAATAAGAACAAGTGGCTGGAATGGGCAACCCCGTGAAGGACCTCAAGTGCCACCACGGCACCACCCAATGGATATGAGGACCACCCTCCTCCACCAATCTCGAGGTCCAATAGGCCTCGGTGGATGCAAGACTATCCGAGTACAACTTCTTCCTCATAGTAAGGCGACGGAAGGAGTACGAAGAAGAATCGGCCAGAGGCTCTACATACCTTAGCCTCTCCAAGAGCCACACTTGGAGGATCCTTGGAGATCCGAACGAAGGAGCTTCTCCACAAGAGCCCTTCTTGTCCAAAGCTTGGATGATCTCGCCAAGCACCAACCATGATGGATCCCAACCGTGTTCCATTTTCTCAACTATGTGCACAAGGGTCATACTACCGTACCACTTTGACCCCTCCTTCTTCAAGGCATCGACAAAGAGGTACGCATGCACTAGGCAAAAGGCAAGAGCCCTTCTCCTAGCCACCTCCGAGAATTTAACATCCAACCGGTTTGAGAAGATGTTGATGAGAGCCAACATATCCACACCATGGGGAGCAAGGAGAAAGTTCACTTGGCTCGTCGACAAGCCCAAGATTGAACGAAACTTCTCTTTGTAACATAACCGAGTCGGAGGAAGCACCGGAGCACAACCCGGTCATCCACCAATGGCGCCCACTTCTTTGGCAAGAGGGCAAATTTCACCTTTCGGGAAGACGAAAACATGTTGCTTCGAATCCCAAAACCGAGAGCATGCTTCAAGGAACGAGGATTGCACCTTGACTTGATGAAGCACCAACAGCTGACCAACTCCCATTACAACGAGTTGATACTTCTTGGGAGGCGACAAATCCCGAGACCAATGTTGCAACCTATTTTCGAAAGCATCCATGAATTATTTTGTAGAAGAAGAAGAAAGGTTTTCGTAAAGATGTTTTTCGTGTTTCGGATGATGAAACAATGAAGCACAAACGTCCCTATTTATACAAAACAATCAGCGCTTTTTTTCCGAAAAAGGGGGAAGCTCAATTCCATCGCCTATGCCCTCGCGCCTCTTTGGGCTGGTCCTCAGGATCCGCACATTGATTTGTCCCTATCAAGTTGTGTTTCTTCCTGACACCTAGATTCTATCACCTCAAGGCTCGCGCCTCTTCGGGCTTATCAGGGAATTTTTGTGTTTTCTCCCATTTACATTCCCTTGTTTTCGCATTTTACGAAATCCGACACGGTTTCCATGACGCAACTTTAAACATACGGGTTTTTCTCTTCTTTTTCTAGAGGGGAAGGCTAGTCGCCCCGATCACCGACGTATCGTTTCCATGTCAGTCAAAAATTCTGAAAATTTTTCGCTTTTTCCACAAAAATTGATAACATGATGTCAATTTTCTTCAAAATTCACACTCCTACAAATCCGAGTTTTGATCAAATCAAACACACGCGCAAAAATTTCTTTTAAAATTCATCCGCGACGGTATGAGTTTTAGTTTATCGAGTTACAAACCAATTTTCGGCAAAATTGGATGCAATTTAATTCAAACACAAATTAATTTCTCGAAATTTCAAACCAATTTCTTTTGAAAAATCCAAACGTGACGACTTGTCACGGAATTTTCAAAATTTCTTTTTGATTTCAATTATTAACTTCGAGTCATCGTGGTTATTTTTGTTTTCATCAAACGTTTTTGCGTGTTTACGTGTATGCGTACGTGCTACCTGTTGCCTGTTTTCTACACTAACGATGCATGAACAAATGCAAAGGGGAATCAACCGTTGACCGTGCTTCTCCGAAACACAATACAAAAAAGCCAAACACAAATAAACTACAATCCAAAAACACATAGATACAAACCGCCTCACGCAAAATACATCAACACACGTTTGATACAAACGACTGACCATACAAACAGGATCCGGTACAAGTATTTATCATACAGACACTAGCCTAAAACAACGAACTGGGGGCTATCCACCACCTACCGAACTAAGCACTCCCTATCCTTCTGATCGGAAAAGAAAAGGAGCAACATGGAAAAGAAAGGAGTAATCGCAGAAGCAGAGGTGGTTACCATGATGGTAATACCTCATTCCTACTCCATAACAAAAAAGGAAAAAATGCCTGGCAGATTTCGGACGACATGACAATCAGGAATTGTAAGTCAGTGCATCACCCCGACGTTAACCCCCAATCGTCGGAATTCGGCGATGAGAAGGAGCCACGACATAGGCTGTCACCCCGATGTTGAACCCCAATCATCAGAATTCAACAACGATCGAAGACGCTAACGTAGAACGATGCACCCGTTTTGACCCCCAATCATCAGACGTCCGAATCTCTCCAGACAATAGCCAATGATCAACACTTGATCAAAGGCTGGACAAAGGCCACCAAAGAGAAACACAACTCGACAAGGACAAGGCAACAACCATCATCCCTCCTCCTGGGTCATCCTCCTCCTCTAAAGCCTCACCAACGGACCCAGTGGGCCCAGAACACTCCTCTGCAACCAGGACAAAACAAAAACGTCAGCCGAAATTTCGGCATTACGACGGCACAAAATGGACAAATAAAAAAAACCACCTTCAAATGCAAAACAGAACAAGGGCAAAAACCTATCCAACAAAAACACTTCACAAAAATCGCACCAAAAAAACGACCCGTCCTTCTTTTAAAGCAAAAGACGAGTCAAAACGACGACAAAGATTTCAAAAACCACCCAATACCTCAAGGCTCACACAAGGCCCGCAAAATAAACAACAAAAATTCCCGACACAACGGGGTATTTTTCACAGCTCAAAAAGGCAATTTTACGCCAATTCGGGCACAAACAGGTCAAAAAATTCCAAGTACGACTACAAAAAAGGGGACAATGTGATGTAATCACGTCTCAAAGTGACCTACCATTTAGGTCCATTCCAAGACAAACCGCCTCAGTTTGAGCCCAAACAGACGCTTATTTCGTCAGCATAAGACCGTCTCACAAAGGCAAAAATTCAAATTTTGCCCACAACGCTCAACGAAGGTTCAATATAGCAAAGATGGTCTTCCCCGACTACAATGCAACCTAGTGAGGAACACAACTCAAGCAAACAAACATGGCATTGTGAAATAAGACGGTCTTCCGTCTCATTCACGTTTTTCGAGCCTAGGGAGCGGGAACGGGGACCAAAATGCAAACAAAAAAGCACCCTTATACTCCTAAACAGGTTTCTAACCTAATGCAATCATCAATTTCACTCAAAAGTGGGCTAAACAAAAACGCCCAAATCGATTTTTCGAAGGGTTAGGGTTTCGCCCTAATTCAATAAACAGAAAGACAAACAAATTCAAATGGATTTGAGAAGATTTACATACCTTGAGATGACATAAGGACAATGTCACAAAATCAAGCAAGCAGCAAAGTCAAAAATGGCGATTTTTCGTGGTTTTTGTGCTTTTGTGTCGAGGAAGACGAAGTGAAATGAGAGCAACCTCCTCTCGCGTCTTTTTACAGAAAAAAGGGGAGCCTCATTCACTCACATGACGGCTTGCGCCTCAATGGGGTATTCCCTGCTTATTCAGCGAAATTTTGGGCCTTGGCCCAATTCCCACACTATTTTCGCAAAATTTCAACGATGGAATTAAAAATCGTCATTTCTCAAATACAAAAACAAAATAGTGAAATTCAAATTCACTATTTTCACAAAGTTTCAAATGATGGAATTAAAAACTGTCATTTCTCAAATACAAAAACAAAATCGTGAAATTCAAATTCGCTATTTTACAATTTTCAACGACGGAATCAAAAACTGTCGCTTCTCAATTACAAACACAAAATAGTGAAATTCAAATTCACTATTTTCACAAATTTTCAAACGACGGAATTAAAAACTGTCATTTTTCAAATACAAACACAAAATAGTGAAATTCAAATTCACTATTTTCACAAATTTTCAAACGACGGAATAAAAAACGGTCACTTCTCAAATACAAACACAAAATAGTGAAATTCAAATTCACTATTTTCACAAGTTTTCAAACGACGGAATTAAAAACCGTCATTTTTCAAATACAAACACAAAATAGTGAAATTCAAATTCACTACTTTCACAAATTTTCAAACGACGGAATTAAAACCGTCATTTCTCAAATACAAAAACAAAATAGTGAAATTCAAATTCGCTATTTTCACAATTTTCAACGACGGAATCAAAAACCGTCACTTCTCAAATACAAAAACAAAATAGTGAAATTCAAATTCACTATTTTCACAAATTTTCAAACGACGGAATTAAAAACTGTCATTTTTCAAATACAAACACAAAATAGTGAAATTCAAACTCACTATTTTCACAAATTTTCAAACGACGGAATTAAAAACCGTCATTTTTCAAATACAAAAACAAAATTGTGAAATTCAAATTCGCTATTTCCACGAATCACAAATTTTCAAACGACGTCATTAAAAACCGTCATTTCCAAACGAAAATAAATAGGGAAATTTTAATTCCCTGTTTTCACAAAATTCCTAACGGAATTCTCGAATCACAGAAACAATAGCGGAACTCGCTATTTTCAAATCTCAAATGAACGACATTAAAAACCGTCGCACCTTCAAACATGATAATGAAATTCACTACCCCTCACAAATCTAAAATCACGGGAAGACGGAATCGAAACTGTTGTCCCAGACACACATCAAGTGGCAGAATACACATCTACCCTTTTTACAACTTCCAACAAACGACAATAAAAACCGTCAACTCTCTTCGAGATTCAAAATCACCGCCACCCACAAGAGTCATGCTCACAAGCCCATCTCTTTCCGGCACCATAAACGTCCAATATAAACACCGAGATTCCCCAACATGATATCAGAGACCTCCCCACGGAGCCAACTAACTCAACGACTTCTCGGAATAAGTCCGTCAAACACGGCTATTTCCCACAGTTGATCACCACATTCAACAAGGCTGGCGAGCCTCAAACGCACCTCCAACATGGCGGGCGATCCTCAAACGCACCTCCAACATGGCCGGCGAGCCTCAAACGCACCTCCAACATAGCTGGCGAGCCTCACAACGCACATTAAACATGGCTGGCGAGCCTCACAACGCACATTCAACATGGCTGGCGAGCCTCACAACGCACCACATTCAATATGGCTGGCGAGCCTCAAAACGCGTCACATTCAACATGGCTAGCGAGCCTCACAACGCACATTCAACATGGTTGGCGAGCCTCACAACGTAACCTCAACGCGGCTGGCGAGCCCTATCATATCCGCAAAACGGCTGGCGAGCCTTTGCCCGCAAACAAGAAACGACTCAAGGACATATCCCGAAGATGCCTCGGGTATGACTCCTTCTTATGGCTGGCGAGCCTTCGTACGTAGTCTAACGGACTTTAAACGACCCACACGGACGGTCGACATACTCTAAACTATTCTCGACGACAATTACTTGACGCGCACCCCCGAGTCACCTTGGCGTCGCCCTTTCCGACGACAGAACCTTGGCCCGAACCCTTTCGAGCCGCGTCGACGTCGCTTCGGTCTCCAGGTTATAATCTTCGATTGACCTGGGGGGCTATACTTTGACTTTTGCCCTGTCCACGTCTCAGTCAAAGTGGGGGCTCTGTACATACCCAGTATCTGTCGAGTCTCCAACAAACACCCGATGATTATCGGACTACAACATGCTTAAGATGTTGGAGTATGTGTCCTCGACAATAGTGCGATCACATTATTAAAACTTGATGTGACTCATATTTGAGCACATTTAGTCCCCGAATTAACCTCGTTCCCATGCTTTATAGCACATAATTGGGTCATTTACTATCTTTAGTTTTCCATTTTGCATATTCTTTGAGGTTTTGTCTCCTTGGTAGAAAAGGATTGCTAACCTTGCATTTACGAGGCGAAATGGAGCTAAATTGATTGCATCTAATGACCAAGCATCAAAGAGAAGACCAACACTAGAGGCCTAAGTTGATAATAAAGTGATATACGCAATGATGAAAGGATCCTCGCATTCCCGATATGATCCTTGCTGATTGTTAAGGAGCAAAAGAATAAAAGTAGTCTGTCCAGGAATCCGAGCGGATCAGGCACGATCCGGGCATCCCAGAACACCATGATCCGGGCGTCTTGTGCCCAAGACGAGCGGCTTGCAGCACAAGGAGCCGAGCGTCTTCCCATGGATCCGAGCGGATCACAAGTCAAAAGAGCCCGTGCCACAGCACAGGAAAGGCGGATCGTGGCAAGACTAGCTATGGGGATCCGCTCATTTCCTTCGAGAGGAGCATTTCCTCAACTTTTCTTAGGGTCTTAATAGTCATTTAAGCCCTTAGTAACCCTAATCCTTGTACCTAATCTTTAGTATAAATACCCTATTGTACTACCTAGATTAGCATTATATCTTAACCCATCCTTAATTAAGTTATAATCACATCTTAATGCTCTCAAATTAGTCTTAGTTTAGTTGTAACACAATCTATCAATATTAATCATATCTTCATCTTTCCTTAATTTCTCTATTGTTCTTCATTCATTTTGGGTAATTAGAAGATTATTTGGGTTTATTTGGGAGATTAACAACCTTCTATCAATCATCAAGTACTTCTATTATTCTTTGCTTTATTATTTGGAATCATCTTCATAGGTATAATTCTCTTTACCCTTGTTTAATTATTGTTAAATCACTTTCATTTATTCATCATGTTTTGCCTTGTTAGTTTGATTGACAACCTTATTAGCATGTTAAACTTGATAATGAGTAAGTAGTCTTTTAGCTAGGGAATTAGGGGAATTAGGGGAAACAAACATGGGGAATGATTCATGCTTAATCTAATATGTTTCCGTAATTAATTTGCTTGCTTGTTGTGATTTCAACTTATGCACATGTTATATTTGACGAAATGCGAGCCTATGAATCCTTGCATTTTTTGATCCATCACCTATCTTTTCAATGAGTCTTGTAAGTATATAAACCAACTCGAGCCTCATTAGACCATGCATAAAGTTGAATAGGAAGGATTAAGTCGACTTGTAGGTGTTTTACAATCTAATCGATTCGGGCTTCGGGACCCAAACCTTCTTAGGGATTGTAAGCTTATACACCAACTCGATCCCATCACAATAATAAATGCTTGCATATAATTGAGAACATGTTTGTATGATCAACTCCCATAAATCCCCTATGAACCCATGACACCCTAGTGCTTTTAATCAATTGTTTACAACCTCTTTACTTGCTTTACTTTGTTTTTATTCATCTTGTTGATTAGTTTAGTTTATCTCCTACCTCAACCCAAATTGTGACACCCTAAGACACAACCATTTGCAATTGCGAATCCTACATCAATACCCGTCCCTTGGGATGCGACCTTTACTTACCTCTTTACTAAGAGTAGTTTGTGAAGTTATAAATATTGTTTTGGTTGGTAGCTTTTGACGACGAGCTTATACCCAAACCAAAAATGGCGCCGTTGCCGGGGATGGTGTTAACTTAATTTGATTTTCATTAATTGTTTTTAGTTGTGTATTTCTTTACCTTGGGGAAGTCAAACTCCTCAAGGTTGTTCTAATTGTTTTCGAGTTGTTTGATATTTTGCATGACTAGGAGATCACAAGGTAATCCATTACCTATTGATCTTGAGATTGAAAGGACCTTAACCAACAATATAAGAGTTGCTAGAGGAACATCAAGAGTTGTAGGTATTGGTGAGATTGTGGAGATTCAACCAAATAACATTGAGTTTACTAACCCTTTTGCAAGAGAAGGAGAGGACAACCCAATACAAAACCCACAACAAAATCAACCCACAATGCCTAAATTTTCATCACATTCCGTACCAACCGAGGAAAACCTACCAAATGGTACTCCTACACCACAACATCTAACTGGTAATTTCATTGCCAAATCCGCATTCATACAATTAGTTGAGAAAGTCAATTTTGATGGATGCCTAGTGAAGAACCTCATTCACATATGGAGACTTTTTGTGACTATTGTGATGCGATTTCTCAAACCGGAGTTACTCGAGATCAAATCCGATGGGTATTTCCTTTCTCCTTGATCGATATCGCAAAGCAATGGTTGAAGAGCCTAGACAAGGCTACCCTTGGTATTGACTCAGGAAGAAGTTGGCACTTGCTTTCTACAAGAAATTATATCCTCCGGAGAAGACCAATATGTTGAGAGCCCAAATCACCGGGTTCAAGCAAAGAGATGAAGAATCATTGTATGAGGCATGGGAGATATTTAAGGACATTTGTCGTTCTTGTCCACACCATGGACTTAGCGAGTGGTTCCTTGTGCAACAATTTTGGAATGGTCTATATGAAGACTCCCGCAATATTCTCAATATGGGATCCAATGGAATGTTCACCGAAGTTGATGACAATCAAACATGGGCCAAAATCGAAGAGATGGCGGTTCATAATTCACAATATAGTACACCTCGAAAGGCTACTAGAGGAGGAAAGCATGAAGTAGATTCCATCACACAATTGGGTGCTCAACTAAGTGCTCATATTGACACCATCAATTTGAAGTTTGAGAAGGCCATGGCTAAGCTTGATGAAGCTTCCAAATCACCCAAACAACATGTTAATGCTATGGTGGCATCATCCTCAATTCCAAGTGGAGTATGTGAGAGTTGTGGAACTTTGGGACATGACCAAAGTGAATGGAGGGGAACAAGTGAACAAGTGAATGCTTTCCAAGCATACAAAAGTGGTACCCCTTATTCCAACTATTACAATGAGAATACCAAATTTCATCCAAACCTCTCATACAAAAGTCAAAACGTTCAAAACCCTCAACCAACATACACCCCACCTCCAATGAGAAATCAAGCTCAAAGACCCTTTTATAACCAAAGCCAAAGTTATCAAAATCAACCTTCATACAATCAAACAAATGACCAAGGCTTTGATGTTCAAAAAGCGGTCCTCCAAATGCAAAGGAATCAACAAGAATTTTTCACCCAAATGCATCACCATTAACAACATATTAGCCCACACCAAGATGTTGGAAACCCAAATGTCTCAATTAGCATCTTCTAACTCTCAAAGACAAAAGGGGCAATTACCACCTCAAAGTAATCCTCCAAAACATGAATCAGTTAGTGCCATCAATTTGAGTTGTGGTACAAGGTATGAAGGGCCAAAGAGGCCAATTGATGAAGACATTGTGGATGCTAGTGACAAGCAAAGAGTTGTGGAGAACTCTAAGGAAGAAGAACCCACCACCAATGAAGTTTCAAAGAAGAACAATGAAGAGAAGGCTAAGGAAAAAGAGCTTATTGTGATTAGACTTCCATTCCCAAGTCGTCAAGCTAAGCCTAAGTTTGATGAACAACTTGGAAAGTTCATGGAGATTTTGAAGAACTTAGAAGTCTCAATCCCATTCACGGAATTGATCAATCATGTTCCGGCCTATGTAAAATATATGAAAGACATTCTTACCAAGAAGAAATCCATCCGAAAGCTAGAGACTATTGCCTTTACCAAAGTGAGTAGTGTTATTCTTCAAGGAAGTTCCCCTCCAAAACTCAAAGATCCGGGAAGCTTCTCTATTCCATGCACCATTGGCGACACTATAATCAACAAAGCATTATGTGACCTTGGAGCAAGTGTAATTGTCATGCCATACTCGGTAGGCAAGAAGCTAGGAATGGGAGAACTCAAGTGCACTAACATTACTCTTCAAATGGCGGATCGATCAACAAAGATACCCCTACGGGTATGGGAGGATGTGCCCGTGAGAATTGGCAAGTTCTTTATCCCGGTAGACTTTGTCATTGTAGACATGGAGGAGGATTCCAACATTCCTATCATTTTAGGAAGACCTTTCTTGCACACCGCGGGAGCGGTGATTGATGTGAAACATGGAGAGCTTACACTTGAAGTAGGGGATGAAACAATTACTTTTAATCTTGACAAGACCATGAGAGCTCCTCGATTACATGAGCCATGTTTCATGATTGATCATTATAGCCGAGAAAGTGATAGGAAGAAGTTAACATCTCAAAGCAAATAACAAGCTATGGGTAAAGAATCACCACCATATGGAAGAAGAGAGTGGATAATCCTCAAGATGCTCTATCCGAAGAGCAAGGAAATTTCAACAACAATGAGAGCTTGAATAGCTCACCACCAATCATGACAAGAGAAGAAGAAGGCCTCATTGGCCATGACAACAAGAAAGAGGAGTTGTTTTCATCAACTCATGATACCATTGGAGAGCAAGCTAATGAAGTATGTGGTCTATGGGATGACGAATTCGAAGGATTAGTCAATCCCTACATTGGCAATGATATGAACTTAGACCAAGGCTTTGGTGACCATCTTGACTCGAGTCACCACCATGAAGAACACAATGTGAAAAGGTCTATTGAAGATCTTTACAATGAAAATGAACAAGCCTTCGACTACTTCTACAAGGTGTTGAGCAACATCAACAACACCTTGGCTATGCCCTCTTGACATCTCATTCAAGAGTGAGAGTTTGGTGGAGTCCTCCCTAAACAACCATTTGTAAATATTCTAACCCTAAACTTGCATTTTACTCCTTATATTGCATTTTTTGTCAATTTTGGATTTGCAATTTCATACTTTGATCAAGATTTTCATTATGAGAGAAAGTGAGGGAGGTATTTTAACGTGCTTTGATGTGTAGTGTTTGCTTTAGTGTGGGGATAGAAATTGCCTAGGCAAACCGAGCCTTTATAGTGCACCCACAATGCTGAACAAAGGAATGAAGAAAGAATGATATAGGAAATGAAGATCCCCAGGGGTGGACCTGAACTCGTGGGTGCAGGAAATGATCCGAGCGTCCCAGGGGGGACCCGCTCGTCTTGGGAGAAATCCGAGCATCCTGGCTCTAGGACGTGGGTCTTGGGAGTGCTGAAATTGAAAATTTTAATCTGATTAAAAATCTGAGCATATTACACAGAAGACGCCCGTCTCAGTCTGAAGCCGCTCGCCTCAGGAGCAATCTACGCGTCCTGGCTGCTTCAAAAGTTTAAGTTCCATACTGTCTAAAAATCCGAGCTTCCCCAAGTGAAGACGAGCGTCTACTGAAGAAATCCCCTCATCTCCTAAAGAATCTGTGCGTCTCAGCACGGGTTAGAAATTCCTGAGCTCACTGACTAAGGATCCGAGCATCCCCAGTCCAAGACGCTCGTCTCCTACTGCTGAATGACTATCACACGGGATTCAAACCCTCCTTCCCCAATTCATTTCTATCTTATACAAACACAAACACACACCCTTTCTCCCTCAAAACCCTCAATCCCCTCATCAACAAAACACAAATTCCTCAACCAAATTCACCAAAATCAAACCTAAACTTCCTCAAATCACAATCAAACTACTCCTTCATCAACAAAAGACCATCCAAACATCAAAATCCTCAAAAATTGAATCGATTTTCTAAGGTTTTAAGGCAATTTCGAAAATCCAAAAATCGATTAGGGATTGATTGAAGCTTGAGGAAACTAGAAGCATTCAAGCAAAACTTTGGTTTGTTGATACAATTTTGACAAGGAGAAAAACATGGCAAGAACAAAAGGTGGAAGCAAGGCACCCACAACCTCCAATCTTTCCAAAAGGCAACAAGCTCTTTTAGCCTCAAAGGCTATGGTAGTGCATCAACCAAGGGTGGAAAGTCAAGAAATCGCTACTCCTATGGTGGAAGCTACTCCTACTCCGGTCATTGAACAATTGCAAGATTATCCGGAGGTAACTTTCATAAACGATTCTCATAGGAAAGTATTTGTATCCTTTACTAGAAAAAACTATTTTGCCTGCCAAATTCATATGTCAAGATGCCTTAGACAAGTTGGGTGTCCTTGAGAGGACTAAGAATTTCTTTGAGTCCATGAAATTACTTACCCTCTTCGAAATTCAAGAATTGACTTACCCTTCCTTTACCATGGAGTTTGTAAGCTCTTTGAAGGTGACTAAGGTATTCGGTCAAAAATTTGTTGAATTCCGTCTAGAAAACAAGAGTAAAGAGATGACTTTGGAAGAGTTTGGAAAAGTATTTGGTCTTGTAGAACACTCTCATTATGAGAAAAAGCCTTCACAATATGATCCCGCGCCACTTTGGAAAGCAATCACCGGGCGAAAATTTGAGTCTTTCCATGAGTGTCATGTTCTTTATGTCCACCATCCAGGTATAAGGGTATGGTACAAGTTTGTGGGCAACACTTTAATTGCAAGAAAAGGCACCAATCACTTTACCGAGCTCGACTTTGTCTACCTTGAATCCACCATGAATGTCAACAAAAAGTTCACCAAGGAATACAACATACTTCAACTCCTAATTGATCGGTGGCTTGAAATTGACCATGGGAAAGATGGGGCGGCTTTTATTGTGAATGGAGGCTTAGTGACTTGGTTAGCCAAACACTTTAACCCGGATTTCAACAAAGACAAGACATATAAACCGGTTAAAGGAGGCAACCTTCTTGATTTGGCCACTATGATCAACAAGTTCCATTGGATCAAGAATGATAATCTTGACAACAACTTTGAGTGACTCACTAAAAAAGCTAAGTCCTTCATCTTGCCTAACAAGATATGCCGCATCAATGTTCGAAGTCCAAGCTACCTACTACCCGTCTCCGATGAAGCCGAGATGATTATGAAGCAACATAGGGAATCGCATGCCAAGCCCTCCTCCTCCTCTATTGTGACTCCACCTTATCCAATTGCCTACCAAGAATTCACACCAAGTGGCACAAATGTTGTGGTAGGCAAAGACTACTTGACTCATCTATTGCAACACATGCATAAGCAAGCTTATGAAGATCGGGTCAATGCCTATCGAGCTCAATATCCGCCCCTTCTTCATTTAGCTAGGCAAGGACTACTTGATCCTACATGTCCTTTGCCTAGTTGGGCGGATAGGGAGGTATTCTTCCCAAATTCTCCTAGAGATGCCAACATGGATGGTGAAGTTGCTAAGGGGAAGGAGATTGTTGTTGAGAGCGGGGAAGGTAGCTACTCTTGCCATGAGGAAGAAGAGGAAGAAATGCAAAGTTCAAGTGATGATGAAGATGGTGAAGCCTCTGGGTCCATGGAGGTAGATGATGATGATAGTGAGGAAGTAGATGATGATGAAAATGATAGTGATGAGGATGGCGCAATGAGCGACAATTGAGGATTGACAAGCTTTTGGAGGATGCCACAATCCATTGTGAGTTTTCTACACCTCCTCTTAGCTTTGTTTATGTCTCTTGTTTCTAATTTTTAATCTTAATCATTGGTTTTGAGTCCTAGCAACACCTAGAGGACTCCCACCTCGGTTCCATTGAAGTGTCTTATTTTGTTCCCACTTTTGAAAATCCAAAATGACAAATTAGTTTCATGCATTGTATACTTGTGCATGAACTCCCCCATTTTTACACTAGAAATAGTGTCTTACTTGGTTTGGGGAAGTTCAAGCACAAGCATTGGGAGTTAATCTAAATTAGCTCTCCAACTAATAAAATTCATGCATCATATAGTATAGTTTAGAATGCATCACTTGTGTATATGTCATGTAGTTTGCATTTAGTGTAGAAACCATGCATTCTCATTTAGCTTACATAATTTCCTATCGTTTTGGTCATTGAGGACAATGCCCATACTAGTGTGGGGATGGGAAATTCTAACTTGACTTTTAAATCAAAAATTATAAAAATTGAAAAATTTTGAAAAATAAAAAAACATGTCCTTTTATTTCATAAACACAAAAAACCATAAAAACTTGAAAAATTAAAAAAAAAAACCAAAAACATGTTCATTCCTTTATCGTGTAGAATTGTATATTTTGTATATATTTGTTTGTTTGTTTGTTTATCCTTCTTTCACATTGATCGACTACGCCACATCCGAGACATGAGGATTATGAAGACCGCATGGTATGATCTTTCCAATCTCTTTTTTCCTCTCTATGTTAATGACTATGTGGCTTAATTTTGTTTGATGCGGTATACACCAATGTGATTGTAGGAGTTGCATTTAGCTTATGTGGCATACTAGTTGGTAGAAGCATTTGCATTAGGTTGTATAAATGTTAGTTGCATCATGGCATGTAGTTGCATTTTAGGAAAAATTTTGTGAAAACATCTATTTGGGAAACTTGACAAGTGTATATAAGGCCCTTATAGATACTTTTTCTTCTTGAGACTTTGCTCATTAGAATGCTTCTAAAACACCCTAGGATGTGTCATGCTAGTATCCTTTGACCCATGGATTAAGGCCTAGTCAAGAGTACTTTGTGGTGTGATAACTCCTTGGCTACCGTTTATTCCAAGGTGACCCTTGAAACCATGCAGCCATCTTCCACAATCTACCACATTTTGTCAACAAAAGGGAATGGGCACGAAAATGGTTCAAATTTGAGTTCAAGCATTGAAATGAAAAATCAAAAAGTTTGCAAAATGCATCAATGAAAAGAGGAGCAAAAATAGACTCCTATGCTTCAAATATAAGCACCCCCCTTACAAATTGGAGTGACTTTAAAAATGTTCAAAAGAAAATGCAAAAAGTTGAAAGTTGTCAAGTTTTGAAATGCCAAACATCAAAGAAATGGCAAAAAAAAAGTGTTCTCAAATGTCAAATGCCACAAGAAATTGGGGGGAAAAACAACATCAAAAGCAAACTCCCATATGAAACTCAAAACACATTGATCCCTTTATCCATCGAACCCACTTTTGTGCACGGTAGAGAGAGGACGGCCCTTCTTCTTGTCTAGGCAAGAAGGGGAATTTCGTGATCCTCCAGTGTTTCTAACACCATAGGGAGACTACTCTTGACGAAAGCATTTAACGATTGAGGACAAAGGTACCCTAGCTTGACACAACTTGGAGGTGATTTATTGCTATCCTTCTAGGCTTAGTAGTTTGAATAAACCGTATCTATAATGGAATGTGTACCCTTAGATCGTTTCCCTTTTAGATAATTTCTGCCACTTAGAAGAGGAAAGTGGCTATTTATTTTTGTAGATGCATCCATTACTTGCTTTTGTGTGCTTAATGCTTGGATGTATCGCCATTTTGGCAAGCCCCACCTTGCCTTGCAAGAAGGCATCCTACCTCATTGTTGTCTTGTTGTGAGTTGAAGGGGCGGAGTGAGACCCGCTAATTGTCTCACATCGGCTATATTAGTAGGTTAGTTTGAATAAAGGTCCTAGTTTTAGTCACCTCTTTACTCGGGACGAGCAAAGGTTCAGTTTGGGGATGTTTGATGTGACTCATATTTGAGAACATTTAGTCCCCGAATTAACCTCGTTCCCATGCTTTATAGCACATAATTGGGTCATTTACTATCTTTAGTTTCCTATTTTGCATATTCTTTGAGATTTTGTCTCCTTGGTAGGAAAGGATTGCTAACCTTGCATTTACGAGGTGAAATGGAGATAAATTGATTGAATCTAATGACCAAGCATCAAAGAGAAGACCAACACTAGAGGCCTAAGTAGATAATAAAGTGAAATGGGCAATGATGAAAGGATCCTTGCATCCCCGATATGATCCTTGCGGATTGTTAAGGAGCAAAAGAAGAAAATTAGTCTGTCCAGGAATCCGAGCGGATCAGGCACGATCCAGGCATCCCGGAACACCATGATCCGGGCGTCTTGTGCCCCAGACGAGCGGCTTGCAGCCTAAGGAGCCAAGCGTCTTCCCAGGGATCCGAGCGTCTTCCTATGGATCCGAGCGGATCACAAGTCAGAAGAGCCAGTGCCACAGCACAGGACGGGCGGATCGTGGCAAGACTAGCTATGGGGATCCGCTCATTTCCTTCGAGAGGAGCATTTCCTCAACTTTTCTTAGGGTCTTAATAGTCATTTAAGCCCTTAGCAACCCTAATTCTTGTACCCAATCTTTAGTATAAATACCCCATTGTACTACCTAGATTAGCATCATATCTTAATCCATCTCTAATCAAGTTGTGATCACATCTTAATACTCTCAAATTAGTCTTAGTTTATTTGTAATACAATCTATGAATATTAATCATATCTTAATCTTTCCTTAATTTCTCTATTGTTCTTCATTCATTTTGGGTAATTAGAAGATTATTTGAGTTTATTTGGGAGATTGACAACCTTCCATCAATCATCAAGTACTTCTATTATTCTTTGCTTTATTATTTGGAATCATCTTCATAGGTATAATTCTCTTTACCCTTGTGTAGATACCCGTATCCGTCGATATTGGAATTTATAGAAAACCCGACAAACACCCGATGATCATAGGACGACATGTACTCTTAGTTGGCATTTGTCATTATTTGGGCTCGTTTTACGATGTAGAATGGGCGTTGTCGATGAAGTATTTTATTAATTTAAATGATATTTAAGTTAATGTTTTTTTAAAAGTGAATTCACTTTATTTGTTTTAATTTGAATTTATTTTCTTAAGTTTTTTTTATTGAAAATAAAATAGATATTTGATTTGAAAAATCATTCTTAAGTTACTTGATTTGAAAAATCAATTTAAATTGTTTCATTAATTTGAAAAAATCGATTTTTACGACGGTTTTATACATGATTTTAAGCTTGATTTTAACTCGGTTTTGGGCACGATTTTCGATGCAAATTCGACCAAACCTTTGAGCCATATCCCGACCTTTAACAAGACCGAATTTCAAGCCCCACACTCACCAATTCACGTCCAAAACAGTCCCCCAACACAGCCCAACTCCTTCCCAACCCGTGCTCAACGTAGTCCGTTTGTTTTGCTCCGAACTTGGTCCAAACCCGCAACCCATCACCACCAACCCATCACCACCAACCCATACTCCACACTACCCACCATGCCCAGGTCCAAACCCACCACGAAACCCATCCACAAAACCCGTGTTTAACCCGAGTCCAAAACAACACGACACAAACAGCCCCTGTTTTCGTTCAGCTCAAACCCGAGTCCAAAACCCGCTCCAAACACCACTTAAACCCGTGCCCATTAACCCTAAACCATACCCTAGTATCCTACCTAGATTACCCTAGCTTAACCACCAAGAAAACCCCTCATACAAATCCTAAAACCCCACGAAATAGTTGCTGGACAGCAGTTATGCGCAGAGCAGTCCGTCTGCCTCTCGCCTCTTAAACCCTATTTTAACTCCCTATAAATACTTCCCCTCTGCCATAAATTTATTCCTCTAAGATCTCCACATATATTAATGCCATTAAGAAGCCTCAACCTCCATAAACGAACCCTAATTGCCTCTCAAAACCCTCGACAAAACCGACATACAAAACTGAGAATCAGTTTGTGTGTCCTCCTTTCAACCCTTCGTTCAACCATCAAACCTCCATTAAAACTCGAGTTTCTTGCTCCTAATTAACCATATAATATCAATCTACATCTTTGAAGAAGATTCACGAGCCAAATTGACCTTGAGAGCACATGAATCCCCTCGAAAAACCGAGTGTCATACACTCTGTTTTCGCGGCTTTTTCGGTCTGTCCAGTTCTGTTTGTGCTCATTTTTCGTGACCAATACCTCAGAACGAGCTTGTTTTGATTTAATATATCTGTTCTACTCTCTTTCTAGTTTTCAAAACATCTTTCAAATCTAATTTTCATCGAGAAACACGTGAGAAATTGCAGTTTGAAAGTTGTTGTCCTGGTTTACCAAAAAACGTGTTGTTGCTTTGTTTCTTCGTCGACGACGGCCCCTCGAGATAAAATCTACGATCGATTACAACCCAAGACGGTGTCAACGATACATGTAGGTTGAGGGTGCATAAAATCTCTCCTTTCTCCCTTTTAATTCCGTCTTTTAATTATGTTTATTACATCGTATTATTATCGTATAAATTGTTAATTATGAAATAATTAGTATAGATACGAGTATGAGTTAAAGTGCTAATTCGAATACCCGCGTTGACTTGAGTTGGGGAAAGAAAGCCGCTAGATTGGTCGGTCGTTTCCCCTTCTCATTTACATATCCTCGTATTCAGATTCGGACAGAACTAAACCAACTAATTTATTTTAATAAACGATGTTTATTGTATCTTGTTGTTGTTGAATGAAGGAGAACGGGATTAGTAGTATGGATGTGCCGATGGATGGCCTTTGTATGTTGGATTTGTCTTCTGCTAGGATAAGAATTATTCTATGTTTATCGCATGACGAATTTAACATGTTTGATTGATTTTATCTTGTTTAAATTAGTTTGATTTGAGCATGACGATTGAATTTATGAACTACACTTGTCTTAATTTGTTAAAGTTTATGTCTTTGATTATTAAAGCATGTTAAATTGATTATCTTATCATGTTTTATTTAATTAATTCACATGTTTGTTAATCTATCTTATGCTAAAGAGTAAGAATATCTCTTTCCTTCCTCTCTTTGTTTGTTTCTTGCTAGAGTAGCTAAATGAACTTCATATGCCAAAATAACTTTGACAAGTTAAATGCATTAAATCGACATAGAATGAAATTCACATGTTAGGATTTAAAACAATGATTGCATACTCGTATGAGATACGAATCCAAAATAGCCATCGTTTTATTTAGTAGAGAGCGTTATAGTTACGGACGGGGTTGGGTGTTAATTAATGAATTAAAATAAACTTCCCAACACGTAATCTCACAAGAACTTAAAATCTCTACAATTCGGTTTCTAAATTCCATTTAAAAATTTAGTGGCGACTCTTTCAAAATCAAAAGTGTTTAATATGAAATAATAAACATAAAGTGGATGTAAATTCCCTTGTCCACAATTTGGCGACTCTGCTGGGGATTAGTGAAACTTGAAAAGTAAAACAATGGCTATTAGGAATATCTATCACATGCATTTTTTTTTATGTTAATCATGCATAAACCCCTTGAGACTTTAGGATTCGGACCATCCTCCTCAAGAGCTTTCTTTTAAGCTCGAGATAAGGGGATGACGTCCACTGTGTCTGATTTAAATATCAAAGGTGCTTCCATGCGATTATCAAGTGCCATACCTACCATATAGCAACGTGCGTATGGGGGAAGACGACTCCTTTAATCTCGTGGGATCACTGGCACGGACCTTCTTTTAGAAGAACGACCGAGACTTAGAAGAGTCTAGGCTCATGCATAGCCTCCATAATATGTGAATGACTAAGTGTTACTTGTCTTCCCAAGTCTGTTTTCAAAACCAAGTCCTTTTTCAAAACCCATCCTTGGATCAATGTTTTCGAAACAAACGGTTTGGCCACCCCTTATTTCGAAATTTCTGGACCTAGTTAGTTCCAAATCTTTAAACCTCTTTTCAATCCCGAACTTTTGAACCTACCTCTCTTGAAAAAAGAATCATTTCCAGGTCGAAGTGCTGCCGAATTAGGATTAGAATTTTGACCAAATCAAGCCTTTTATAAAACGGCATGCTGCCCATTTTAAAAGCTTATTTTGATTCTCACTTTTTCAATTTCAAAATCCAATAAACCATAATCTAAACCTAACCCAAACCTAGAATAGAGTTTGAGTCAGTTGGGTCAAGTCTAGTCTAGTTGCTCTAGTTTAAGCCATGTTTGGTTTTATCTAGGGTACAAGTTAATCAAGCTTGTCTAAGCTAGAACACCACCCTAGTGGGTTACCTAAGTCACCTCTTAGGTCCAAGCCAAGTAGGTCGACCACTTGGTCAAAGTCTAAGCCACAAAAACACCCCATCTAAGACACTATGGGGCATCCCCCTTTCCAAACCAATGATCCATGTCTGGTTTCGATCACGGTTTAGTCACACCAAGTCTATGTCAAGTCTATGCTAAGTCTGTATCAAGTCTATGTCTAGTCCAGTCTAAGTCAGTTGAGTCAGGTTTTAGTCCTAGTTAGGTCTAGAACCCCTCTTCTACACCTTGACCTTGCGCAAGTGAGTCACTTAGCTCATTTTCCAGGTCTAAGTCTGTCTTTGAGTCAGGTCTGAGTCAAAGGTCGAGTCTGTGAGTCGAGTCCTTTTTGTGCAGGGGTTTGATTCAAATTTTTGATTAGTTCGAGGTTTCTTTGTAGAAAAGCCGCCCCATACCAGAAAAATGTCAACGGAAGCACTATTGGCTAAGATGAATGACACTTTGGAGCTTCTTACAGCTCGCTTGGCTGCAGTTGAGACTAAGGTAGGTGGGGAGGCCCCTGTAACCACCACCCCGGAAATGTCTGAGCTTGAAAGGCGACTCAAACTTGTGGAAGACTAAGTGAAGCTCTCTCAAGGGGAGAGCATCCACTACGAGAATGCTAGGGCTTATGCCCCAATCCAGGAGGAGCTTCCTAAGAACTTTGTGCTCACAGATATCCCTAAATTCAAGGGAACTGAAAATCCTCTGCAGCACATTAGGTCCTATAAGGAGCACCTTGCTCTGAAGAGTGTGTCTGCGAGCATGCTAACTGCTATCTTTGCCCAATTCTTGGAGGAACATCCAAGGGCATGGTTTTACAACCTAGATATAAAGAATTACCCCACATTCGAAGATCTAACTACTGAGTTCTGTAGGCATTATGCTGACAATGCCAAAATCCAGACAATAATGAGGACTCTCGAGGTAATGACCCAGAGAGAAAAGGAATGCTTTACTGATTTTCTGGCTCATTGGCGCGCTGAAAGCGTGACATTGACCAAAAAACCCGAAGAGGTCGATATGGTCGATAAGTTTGTAAAAAATCTGCAACCAGCTTACCGTAATGAGCTAAAATATCAAAACTTTTGCACATTCAAAGACTTGACTCGAATTGGGAGGGAAATCGAAGATGACCTCCGTACGGCGGAGTTTTCTAAACCCAAGGGATACCCTGGGCTTCCTCCTCTAAATCGAAAGCAACTAATAGTGCTAATCATGTTCAAGCTATTAATTTCCTAGGAGGAACTTCCAAGAAACCACAACGCTCTACTCCAAGAGTGTTTACTGACATTGGGTGTACTTATACGTATGCCCTTGAAAGACTCAAGGCCCAAGGGAAGCTAAACCCAATCGGCCCAACTCCTGAACCAACCTTGGAACAACGACCCAAGTGGTACAGGCCGGAGGCATACTGTGCCTACCACCAAGGGAAGGGGCACGATACAGAAAAATGTTTCCGCCTCAAGCATGAAATCCAAGATATGATTGAGGATGGAACAATCCCAATACCCACTGTGAAGCCCAATAATGTCACCAATCCATTTGGGGATCATTCAAATGCAGTGTTCGTCGAAGACAGCATCGATGTGTCCCACCTAATTTGTCCTATATGTCGCCTAAATGGTTTCCTTGTGGGGAAACACTTCATTCATTGTTCTAAATATCTCCCAAGCATAGAGAACGAAGTTCGATTTGGGGATTTTGCCATCGACTGCACCCCTTAAATTCTCAGAAGTGCCAACGAAATCAATGGCATCTGGGATGATGATGAGGATGATGTGTACCTTGAGAAGGGCGCAGCAATCCCCTATACTCGGGACGAAGTCCAAAAGCTAAGGAAAGAGGCTCTCGAGTTCAATCAATTGACACGAGCTGGCCGCTCATTTCGAGTGGAAAAGGCCACCAATGCTCCAACTGCACAAGCTAAGGAACCTACTGTAGTCGAGGCCCTTAGTGAGAGGATAACCCAAGAGGTCCCTCTCATTAAGCAGCTACAAAAGACTAAGGTGGATGTTTCTATCTGGGAGCTCATTTTGAGTTCATTCGAACATCGACAAGCCCTATTACAAGCACTAATGAGCATGAACGTGTCTCCAGATATTGCTCCAAATGATGTGGTGGTCCATGTTGTCCAAAATCCACCACGACATGTCAATGCGGTAACCTTTTCTGATGAGGATCTACCCTCTATAAGGCCCAAACACGGCCTAGCTATGTACATTGTTGTGACATGTCTTCAAAAGCATGTCCTTATGACGCTTGTCGATGACGGGTCAATCCTTAATGTTCTACCACTAAGGACAGCACACGTTTTGGGCCTTGACAAAAAGGACCTCACTCCAACCACTCAAACGGTTCGAGCCTTTGATGGGACGATTCGCAGGGTAGCCGGGATTGTCGACCTAGTAGTTCAAATTGGGTTCATTGAAAGGAAGGTTAGTTGTCAGGTCATTGATGTGGCCTCATCCTTCAACTTATTACTGGGAAGGCCCTGGATCCATGGAGTAAAAGTTGTATCCTCCACTTTGCATAGAAAAATCAAAGTCCCTCTTAAAGGAGAAACTGTCACCATCGATGCTACCCCTATCGTAGTAACTGAGGGGGATCTGGCCTCGGAAGTAACACTCGATACCTCAAATGATGCTTGCAGGTTCGAGGTTATAAACGTGATCGACTCTTGTCCTGAATTAGAAAACACGGACTTGTATATTGGAAGTCACGTCTGTGAAACCATTCTCAAGACTGGGAAGTACTTTAGATCCTCTCTATACCCTCGAAAGGAGGATACCTTGGTACTAAAGGGTGTGGTCCTTAAAGGAACGACGTTCGGGTTGGGATACGAGCCCACTGAACAAGATCTCGAAAAGAAAAGAAGGACGGTTATAGACCGAAAACCTTATCCACTAACACTGAATGGATACTTTGTGAAAGCCGCAGAAGCAGAACGTTGTCTCGACTTTCCCGAACCTCTTTTTGATGAAAAGAGTAAGAAGTTGGTCCCTGTAATTGAAATATTCCAAGTTTGTCACTACATTCCAGAGGATGTGCTATCTGTGACACCCAGAAAGGCCGAACCTACCCCAGTCGAAGACAGGAATGCCTTAGGTCTCGTTTTTGGGGAAGAGAGAGAAATGAAAAAACCAAACGAAGAGTTGGTTAGTATGATCCTGCGAAACGATAGGTTCGATCCCTCTACCCTCATCACTGATGTAGCTCCTAAAGGGACTATATCTAGATGGAGGAAAACTATTAAATGGACTGACAACAGAGGTTTGCTTTTCAAGCTGACCACAGAAGAAGGAGAGATGGTTAATCCAGATGATGATTCTGAGTCTGAGTCTGAGTTTGAGTCTGATAAGAGTCTTAGGGTTGAGTCTAAAGAATCGAGTGTTGAAAACACCTCTTCCTCAGTCTTTCCTTTTGATGTACCTCCCCCTAGCTCTGGTATTCCGACACCTATCCCGAATACCACCCCCATTCCACCACTGACCTCTGATCAGTTGGCCCAAATGTTAGCGCATTTCGCGCAGTTTCAAATTAATAATAAGATGAACCAGTTTGCTTACGACTCGTCTCCTTTACATGGCAATGCCATTTTCGAAAATGTTTGTTTTAATAATGACTTTGAGAATGAGGCCGGGAAGGGACAAGTTGAAGAAGAGGAAGAGGATATAGTACCGCTTTCGCAATTGGTTAAGGGGTTGGAGTAATACGACCAAAGAAACTCTGTTATCGAAGATACAGAAACCATCAATGAAGGAACCACCTTAGAACCCAGAGAACTCAAAATAGGTACCACTCTAGATTCTACAGAAAAACAAGGGTTCATAGATTTGCTGAATGAGTTCAAAGATTTATTTGCATGGTCTTACAGAGACATGCCAGGAATCGATAGGGAAATTGCAGAACACAAAATCCCAATCAAGTCAGGGTTCAAACCAATCAAACAAAAATTACATAGAATTCGTACTGAGTGGTCTTTGAAAGTCAAAGAAGAAATTGATAAACAATTCAAGGCCGGGTTTATTAAAGTATCCAAGTATTCAGATTGGGTAGCCAATGTAGTACCAGTACCTAAGAAGGATGGGAAAGTCCGTGTGTGTGGACTTCCGGGATTTGAACAAAGCCAGTCCGAAAGATGACTTTCCATTACCTCACATCGATATCTTGGTTGACAATACCGTGAATCATGCCCTACTATCTTTCATGGATGGGTATGCCGGATACAATCAGATAAAGATGGCCGAGGAAGATATGCACAAAACCGCGTTTATCACGCAATGGGAAACCTATTGTTACACGGTAATGTCGTTTGGGTTGATAAATGACGGGGAAACGTACCAAAGAACCGCGACAACGTTATTGCACGATACGATGCATAAGGAAGTCGAGGTGTATGTCGATGACATGATTGTGAAATCAAAGGAACGTGACGGTCATCCAAAGGCCTTACGAAAATTCCTTGAAAGATTAAGGAAATATAACATGAGGTTGAACCCTTAAAAATACGCCTTCGGAGTTACTTCCGGGAAGCTCCTGGGTCACATCGTCAGCCACCGTGGTATTGAGATTGATCCTTCGAAAATCAAGGCCATTATGGAGATGCCTCATCCCAAAACTGAGAAAGAAATTCGAGGTTTCCTGGGTCGAGTCCAATATACAAGCCGCTTTGTCTCGAAGTTGACAATGATATGTGAACCGATCTTTAAGAAATTAAAAGTAGGAGAACACGAGATGTGGGATGACGAATGTCAAGCCGCATTTGACAGGATCAAAGAAGTTCTGTCTGCTACACCTGTGCTTAGTCCACCCATAGCCGGATTGCCACTATCCTTGTATCTAACAGAAACAGATACCGCGATGGAAGCAATGTTGGCCCAAACTGTGGAAAAAGAAGAAAGGGCAATTTACTACATATTCCTCTACAAGTCAACCGACCAAGTAGTAGCAATTATAGAGATTTTGGTTTATTTTTCTTTAAAAAAAATCATCCATGCAATCTCTATGTTATGTGGTATATATAGGCAAAGGTAAATGTAAAGAAATGATAGACAATCCACATGGGTTTGGCATTAAATGGCCTTAAAACCCTCAAATGTGTCCTCTACATTTCGGTAAACATCAGAGTATCATGGGTCTTATTTTGACTTTTGACATTTGTCCCATAAATGCTTATAAGACAAATATTTAATTATCTTATATAGTTAAATATTATCTTGATCATTTAATACTTAAATGATACAAATGTTTTACTAATGTACACTTAACTTTTAAGTGACATTTGACCATTTTATCAATATAAAATATGTCTTATAAAATCCAATTAGCTAATTTCATAACTCCTTTGTAAATATTATTAGCTAATTACCTCCGCCTCACAATATATTCACATACCTCAACTATTTAGTAAGTTAACCTTTAACTACTAAATACTGTCTTATTTAATCATATTAACATAAGATATAAATTCATTAGTCAAGTTATCGTGTAATCGAATAATAAATTTATTTGGCCTGAGTTCTAAACTCGTCTCAAAACACAAACTCACTTGACTAATCGTTTAGTCTTATTTTTCTAGGAGCTAATTAAATTGTATCTTATACAAATAATTAACTTTTCCATTGGGGCTCCATCCTATAGGTGTGACCTAAAGGGATCAGCTGATCACCTCCGTCACACGACAGTAATGTCAAACTCTAGTCAGCCAATCATTACCGATTAACGTTTACCAGCTAACAAATATAAATAATATAAATCCCTGATATTCCTTGTACGGGATTTAGTATGTAAACGCACTATTGTGGAGGACACTCACTCCAACAATCTCCCACTTGTCCGACACAAGTGTGCGCTACCAATTCTCTTGTCCCAAAATATCTCCCACTCAATGCAAGATGTCTTTCAGGTCGTTCTTGCACGTGATCATATAATAAAGTGGTTTTTCTCGATCAGGAGAATGACTGTCTGAGTGGATAATCTACTGTAGGTCTCATCCGAGCGTGGCCACGCATTTCCAGTCACCTCTCCTCGAGTGGCCTTGAGATATAAAATAACATGGGTGGACAATCCTGTTGACCTATTTTTTTCGTTCGATACAAATTACAATGACCCAGCAAATGTCCATTGGCCTCCTTTTACGGCGCGACCTAGAGCAAAAACCAAAGCCATCGGAAAACTGTACCAACTTAGACAAATAGCCGCCAGTGTAAAGAATTGACTCGAAAGAATAAATAGAAATCCTTGCCACGACCAGGCAACATTAAGGACTCTATAAATGGTCACTGTTCGACAAAATGTCTCTACTTTCTGCTTATGTAATCAACCAGTCATCTCTATGACCCTATGGTGGTTGAACACACCATCAATCGACTTATAATCTAGTCACTCCGAGAGGTCACGTCATTAAGCAACTAGGGACAAAATACAATGTTAATCCAGTTCACTTGAAAGGTTCAACATTGTCCTACAACCTTTTCATATTTAACAAAGTATTAAATAATATCCAGTAAGTACTGAATATATATAAGAGTTTCGAAAAACTCAAACGATAAATGCGATTATCATATATGTAAAATTTGATACACTATCAGATTATTACACATCATATAATCTACAGCAATTCAATTACCATGTTTCAACCACATTGAAACGACGTGAATATCATGTTTAGCCTTCAACAAGGCCTTGTTTAAAATCAATGACACCTCATCTGATCAAACCAACAAATTGCTATTTCCCTTTGTTCCACATGACTTATATTACATGTAACAAAATTGAGTACATATCTAGACTTACCTTTAGACTAAGACACTCTTGCCTCAAAAATAGCTCCCACTATCATCACAGTGTGTTAGGATAGGATATGCGACTGCATGAACTACTTCTAGTCCCTGCATTACTGCCGAATCCAAGCTACTTCCGTTTTTCAACATCAAATGTTACAATGTACTCAATTTCCGTTGTAAAATCCACAATGTATAACTGCCTGGAACTCTTCCAGCATATCAACTCCTCATAGCCAGTACGGGATTCCATATAATCCCTATGTGTTTTAAAAAAATGGTATATGTGTAACTGTTTACACAAACTTCAACTAGCATTCGTGTAACTCCTTACACAAATCAAATAAATTTAAAACGCTTAGGGGACGTTTGGTTGGGGGTTTATAAGAAAAGGAAAGGGAAACAAAATTAATGATTTCCTTTGTTGGTGTTTGTTTGACATAAACAAAGGGAATGAAATTCCTTTCCTTACCCCCTCAATCCATCTAATTCCCTACCCCCACCCCCCAAGATATAAGATTTTAGTACCCTTGTTACCCTTCAACCATCTTATTCACCTACACCACACTTCCGACTACCACCACCCCAGCCACCACTAAAGCACCAACATGACGCCATTTCTATCACCACCATGACGCCACCACCACCACCACCACAACCACAACCACCCCACCTAAACCACTCGCACACCAAAACAAACCACAACCCACCAATCTTCTCCCCAAGTACCCCCAGACCGACGGTAGCCCACTGTCCACCCCACTACCCTAGACCGCCAGAACACCACAAGATCCTAGTGTTTTGTGGGTGGGAAAGGGGATTACGAGGGTAGGGGAGGGTTTTTTAGGGTGAAGAGTGACGGTTGTGGTGTTGGGGCAGGGTGGGGCGACGACGGCAAGTGGGCGATAGTGTCAGGTGGGGCAACGCGGTGGGGTCTCAGTAGTGGGGTGGGGAGACGATGGCTGCAACCATTTTTAGTAGATAAGTGGTTGTTTGTGGTGGTGTGTGTTAATGGTATGAGTGAGAGTGGGTGGACCATTATTTCCCTTTCTTGCTGTAACCAAACAACTAATTAAGTTTTAGGTAATCCCTTACCTTTCCCCTTCTTACCCTTTCTGATTTCCTTTCCCTTTAATTTCTCTTTCTCTAACCAAACGCCCCCTTAGTTTCACATCCTTGGTCCTTCTCAAGTACTAAAGGATAATCTATCTGACTATTAAGTGACCTTCACTTAAATTCGATTAATAACAACTCGTAATACTCAAAGCATATGAATTGTTATGACAATAATACATCATAGCGTATTAAATTGATCCAGCAGCGGAAGCAATCGGAATCAATTATAATGAGTTCAAGTTGTTTGAACCAGTCAAGAATCTCATATATATAAGACTCCTGATAAAACGCCTATATCCCTCCTTGATTAATCTCTATAAATCTGGATACTTAAGATGTATTAATATTCTCCCAAGTCTTTCATCATTCCAAATGATTAATATGTCAACAACATATAAGACTCATAATACCACCATACTCCCACTAGACTTCATGTATAAACATAATTCCTCGACATCTCGAGAAATGTTTTATAGCATGATTAAACATACATTCCAACTCCATGATGTTCTCTCAAGAATTCTTCTTAAGTTAGCTACAATCTTATGATTTTAAGGATCTACAAAATCCTCAAATGTGTCAAATACACTTCTTCTTCTAGAATCTAATTCAAGAAGATGGTTTTGTTATCCTTCTGTTAAATTATACAATTATGAAATGCAACAATTGCCAATATAATCTGAGTTCATCGAAGCATTGCAACTGGTGCAAACCCTTTGTCACCAACCCTTTACCGAAGATGTCTTAGTCTAGTGGTTAAGACGAAGGTATTGTGGACAATAGGTCCGAGGTTCGAATCCCTCCTCCCCTCTATTGTAATGCGACTAAGTGCGCGCTTCGATTGACCAAAAAAAAACCAATCAAGCTTTGAAAACATCTTTATGTTTTATCCAAGTCAATTACACTGAAGAGAGTGAGACACAGTAGGCGAGGTACTCGACCGCGTTGCTTTACTTTGTTTTTATTCATCTTGTTGATTAGTTTAGTTTATCTCCTACCTCAACCCAAATTGTGACACCTTAAGACACAACCATTTGCAATTGAGAATCCTACATCAATACCCGTCCCTTGGGATCCGACCTTTACTTACCTCTTTACTAAGAGTAGTTTGTGAAGTTATAAATATTGTTTTGGATGGTAGCTTTTGACGACGAGCTTATACCCGAACCATCCTCACATTAAAGTCAAGAACTCTCTATTACCTATATTCCTTTTTATTTTCATTCAAGATGTCGATTTGAAGAAATTTCTCCCTTGAGATAACGGAAGTCTATAACTTTTCTTTGTATGCATTTTTTCCGTCTAAATTTCTACTGGTTTTTTTATTTTCTTATTTTGCTTTTCTTAACGAATATTTTAATGCTATACTGATTTGGTTGATTACATCAGTAAATTGAATTTTTACTGTGCAGATTAGTTCATTATACTAGAATCGGTTAAATAGGAGGAAAGACTTAAATAAAATGAATAATTGTTACGACAATTTTTACTATGCATATTAGTTCATTATACTAGATTGCACAATCAGATCTAAATTACCTCTAACAAACTGGCACACGTTGATTTTCTTCTTTTACTGCTCAAATTTTTGTTTGAGATTCCACTCTCATGTAATGTAGTACGGAGTATTAACAATGATAATTATGATTATATAAATTTCTGTATTTTTCATATTTATTTTTCTATGTTTCGTGTAATAGTCTTGACAATATGAAGTAATCTTGGCCAAATGAAACTAGGAGTTCGATGAACTTTACGTTTTAGTTTAGGTTAATCTCACGTACCCTTTTTCCATCCCCTATCTACTAAAAGAATAGGAAAAACTATCATTTTTCTCGCCTAAAAATGTTTTCTAAAAATGGGTTCAGTATTTTTAGCATATATTACTGTATAATGAGCTATAAAAGGGCATAATTTTTTAAGTGTAAATATTTGTAAGATTCGATATATTACATTCCCCACTAATTTATCTCCAGACTTACAATGATAAAGAAATTTTTTGTTTTGTTGTGTTTAAAGAATTTTACGATAAAAATTTTATTGACATATTATAATATATTCCCTCCAATTCGTTATAATGTTCTCATTTGTCTTTGGCACGATACTTAAGGAATACTATTAAAAATGAATAAAGGACATTGGTGGGGTTGGTGTTAGGAGAGAGGGATGAATTATTAGAAGTTAAATAATGAGTTGTGGGGCCAAAACATTAAGAAAAGTAATAAAATAGGAGTAAAAGAGTTGTGTGGGGTTTGGTGATAGGAGAGAGGGATGAATAAAATAAGAGTAAAAGTTACCAAAAAATGAAAGGGAGACATTACTTGAATAATCCGTTTCGGGAAAGAGGGAACATTATAGCGAATAAGAGGGAGTATGAAGTTGCGGCTAAAAAACATGTTATTAGTAAAAAAAGTTATATAAATAATATCATTACTTTCTCGATAAAAGAAAAACTTCCATTAAAAATACTCAATTCATGATTTCTTACAATTTTAGTTTGAATAAATTTAATTTTAATTTTTCATATCAAAATACAATGATAATAAACATGAAAAATAAATAAATTATCAATTTCAAATCTATAAATAATATACTAAAAACAGTAAAATACTATATATACCGTGCATAAAATTGCACGGGGTCTATACTAGTTTTAACATTATTTAAATTAATTGTGGCCACGTCTTAACTTAACCGTTTGAAACAAGTATTTGTATTCACTTTTTTATTACCTAGGGTACCGTGCCTACTATTACTCTCTTCGTGGAGTTTAATTTAAAAAGGGGAAATAATAAATACAATCCAATGGGTTGTATTTAAGCATTTAATTACCTTCCAAATTTGGTATTAATTTAGAAGTTAGAGAATAAATTACACATGAATCAATGCAATTAATGCATGTACTCCGTATTAAGTATTATTTTTTTTTTTAGTTGCTTAAATACAACCCATGGGTATTTATCATTACAAAAAAAAATTCACTATGCAAGGCACATAATATGTGTTTTTGTTTAAACTTTTTGTGCTTTTGTGTCGCAACTGCGTTAAAAACCTTTATTGGTGGATTCGCCCTCAATGTCACATATCACATGTAACAAGGTTACAATATTATAACTTATATAGTTATATGTATGTCTTTACGTTAGCAATGTATAAAGCATAAAAACTTGGAAATATATAATAAAACTTTCAAAAGCAAAATGATTATTATAGCAATTAGAGTAAACCATTTGCTCTAAATGGATGAATGTTACTCTCATTAGCCAATTGTATTTTATTTTATTTTTACTTTATTTGTCCTGATTAATGGTTTACTTTTATATTCTTTGTATGAGTATTTTAACTAAATCTAGACAAATGATGAAGAGAGTAGTTAATTATATTTATTTGAATTGAATTTAAAGTACATATTTCTTATTTATTTTAAATTGTTTTATTAGAAGTGTTTCACATCTAAGACTAATATAATGTTATATTAGTTTTAAACCCGTGAAATTCACGGACTGTTTTAAAATTTGTTGGTACTTAAATTTTGATAATAAGTAAATATTTTATTTTTATCATAGTTACGATTAAAGTTCAGAAACTTTGACTTTCCAAAAGAAAATGAGAAAGTAAAAAGATAGAGGGAGTTTGATCTTCCCCATTAACAAAAAAAAAATTAAACATTATTGGTCTACGTAGTATGTAGGACTGTCAAATTGACGAGAATTGCAAATCTGTCTGAACCTAAACCGTTTTTTCATGGTCATATAAACCCTTAAATCTTGACCTTCTATCCAAGACTAAGTTACAACTTACAATAACCTGCTAATTTAGGACCAACACATAGAGCTGTTAAATTCTGACCCGGCCTGAAAACCTATCGACCAGATCTGCTTTTTCCAGGGTCAAGACCCATAAAATCCCGCGACCCTATTATCCCAAACCCGAAATGACTTGTTAATTTAGGTCGAAACCCAACCCGAATGGATTGACCTATTAGGTCACAGATGGTTCAAAATTTTTATTAAAATATTAATATTTTTATATTATCTTTGAAACGATAATAATAAAATATTTCTTTTACTTTTAGTTACGAAAATAATTAAAAAATCAATATTATAAATTTTCGTAACCTTTAATAATAAAATAATAATTAAAATAACGTAATTTCTATAATTGTGTCAATATAATTAATACTCCGTATAGCCATTTCATATGATTAAAATATTAATATTAAATATATTTATTATTTTTAAAAAATATTTTCTCGATTTAATATTAATGTAAAAAAAAAGGCGTTGGACACTATTTGTTTCCCCGTATTCTGACCATAATCTAACCCGTAACCTGTATGACCCGACCTGTATTCTGATCCGGCCGATATGACCTGACTTGCGACCCCACTCATCCGACCAGTTTGACAGGTCTACCAACACCCGTACGACATGTGAGCTCAACCTTATATAAAAATATTAATGAAAAATATTTATTTGACGCACATAAAATTAATTTAAAGTGATCATAATACTCATGATTTGTCTGGTGAATCATAATTTTAAGAAAATAAAAGGCATTTCTTTGACAATATTAAATAGGATTGGTTTTCCCCAAATAACAAAAGTTACTTTAAAAAAATAAAAAATTATTTTATTACATTTATTTATTCCAAAAAAAAAGTATTTTATTTTACATCGACTTTCTTGTATACTGGTTTCAAAGAGATCTAAGTTAGGAACAAATTAGTTTTTGTTTTTTTGTTAGAATAACTTTTTTTTTCCCTAAATAAAATATACATCTACATTTATTAAAAGATTGATATCATACAACGTAATTATTATACACAATCAATATCATTAAATTAGGAAATAATTTAGTAGTATATCTTTTTTTTTCTGTTTTAAGATGCTCTTAGAAGATTAAATGATTAATGTATTAAACTAGGAAAGAGATCTTAAGATGTTCTCATGATATGACATGTCATATTAGGTGGAATTATATGATGTCATGTCAACAGTGACATAGAGGATTAATGTAACACCCCCATACTCCAAGTGCCTTACCAGGACCACCCAAGTATAAGGATGCTACCATATCGGTTACCCGAGGCAATGATAATCAAATAAACAATAATGAAACAACATTTAAATAGTAATACTTTAGTGAAAGGTTACAAACTCAAAACCAAAAGTACGAATACATGTTCTCAAACTGACTGTTTATTGATCTAACTGAAATGTTTATGAAAACTACGAAGCTACAGCGGAAGACTTCTATCATCAGATCGTGGCACATCCCAGCTATCCCAGTACTGAACTCATACCTGCTCAATATCTGCTCACCATCCCCGAATAGATCACCGCAGGTTTTAAAACAATAATCGGGGTCAGTACTATTTACATAAATCGTATAACCAACAGGACAGTAAACAATACAGCTCATACAATCATACACAATCATCCACTCCACTCCATCTCCGTCACCGACTGTCCACTGGACCAGCCCTGCCAGTGGGGACCGCAGCCGTACCCACCAAATCCCCGCTCATCATACCGAGCGATAACCCTGTCCCATTAATGTGCACATCCCCTTCCGTGGCGGGTTCCACGAAGGGCGAAACTAGGGCGTGAAGCCACTCCCGCAAGTGACTCCACTCAGCCGAGAACGCATCTCGAGAACCATAGACAAACAATCACAATCACAATATCAACAACCGTCTGAATCTATCAACAATGTATAATCACAACCGTCTGAATCAATCAACCACACTAACTACAGCACAATCACCACACATTATGTAAGTAATACTGAGTAGGGAAACCCTACCTGGAAAGCACAACAATCAGACGATCTCACAGCTGATATCAAAAAGCTTCCTCTGCGAATCCTCATCCTAATATACGAACACATAATCACTACCAAGCATACAAACAACAAAAACCCCCCAATCCCCAAATTAGGGTTTAACCAACTTTAAAGAAACATCATAAAAATGGTATATAGGTCTTACCCTCGACGCAAGGATCACAATGGTATAAAGGAAGGTGAAATCCGACCTTCCAAGCTCCGGGATTTGCCAACAATGCGATTAAAGCTAACAACATAGTTTGCTTTCTCTTCTCACAGTGATTAGGTTTTGAAAAGTGATTTAGGAACAATGACGGAAGTATTATATACTCTAATCGCATTATTAACAAAACCCGAGAAAACAGCCCCCGTAAACCGGCTACTCGATCGAGTAGCTAAGGTACTCGATCGAGTTCCCCCTTACTCGATCGAGTACCCACGTTACTCGATCGAGTACCCAACAGGTCAGAAACTATTTTATTCCGCAACACGCCCTTACTCGACAGAGTAAGGCCTACTCGATAGAGTACCCCAAAACTCATAAATACGTAGTATTACAGTCTTCTCTCCTTAAAAAGAACTTCGTCCCCGAAGTTCAAACCACAACAAAACAAAGACACACACTACGCATTCCCGACTCAACAACCAAAACAAAACTCAACATAAAACATGTTACTAACCCAAACTCAACCCGACTCAACGAAAACAACCATACCGACACAACATAAAAAGGGTATAAAAATCATAAAAACTCTTTGCGATCATCTCCTACCCCCCTAAAAGAAACAAGGTTACGTCCCCGTAACCATACATACCTGATCAAAAAGGAAAGGGTAGCACTTTCTCATGGCATCCTTTGCCTCCCATGTAGCTTCCTCAGTCTCGTGGTTAGACCAAAGGATCTTAAGCAAAACTATCTCACCACTCCTAGTCTTCCTAACCTTCCGATCAAGAATCTGTTTAGGTACCTCAAGATATGATAAAGACTCACCTAGCTCTAAGCTCTCTGCCTCTAACACATGTGATGGGTCACTCACATACTTCCGCAGCTGCGATACATGAAATACATTATGCACTCTCTCTAACGCAGCAGGTAAAGCCAGACGATAAGCAACCTCCCCAACTCGCTCTAAGATCTCATAAGGACCGATGAACTTCTGACTCAGCTTGCCTTTCTTCCCAAATCTCATAACCCCACGCATAGGAGACACTTTCAGAAGAATCTTATCCCCAACCTGAAACTCTATATCCCGGCGATGTAGATTTGCATAACTCTTTTGCCTATCATGAGCTGCTCTCATCCGTTCCCTGATCATCTTAATCTGTTCAACCATCTCATGTACCATCTCTGGTCCTATAACCACTGCCTCAGCACTGTCGTCCCAACAAATCGGACTCCTGCATCTCCTCCCATATAAAGCCTCAAACGTTGCCATGCCAATACTAGTGTGATAGCTGTTGTTGTAAGAGAACTCTATCAAATCCAACCTCTGTTCCCAGCTACCATCAAAGTCCATCACACAAGCTCGTAACATATCCTCAAGTGTTTTGATTGTTCTCTCAGTCTGACCGTTTGTCGCAGGATGAAAAGCTGTACTCATCTTTAACGTTGTTCCCAAAGATTCCTGCAACTCTTTCCAAAACCTTGAGATAAATCTCGCATCTCTGTCAGACACTATGTCCTTAGTGACTCCATGTAACTTAAGCACATTCTTCATGTAGGCCATACCTAATTGTGCTTTAGTCCATGTATCTTTCATTGGCACAAAATGAGCTGACTTGGTCAGTCGATCCACTATTACCCATATCATGTTGTTACCCTGTTGACTCTTTGGCAAACCCACGATAAAATCCATAGAAATGGATTCCCACTTCCACTCAGGTACCTCTAAAGACTGAATCTTACCTTGTGGTCGTCGATGTTCCCCTTTAACTCTCTGACATGTCAAACAACGGGCCACAAACTCTGCTGTTTCTTTCTTCATCCCAGGCCACCAAAATGTGTTCTTCAAATCCTTGTATAGTTTGTCACCACCTGGATGTACTGAATATGGTGTACAATGTGCCTCTGTCATGATTGTCTTTTTCAGCTCCTCATCATTAGGGACACACCACCTACCATCGAACCTCAAACTACCATCTGTATGAATGGAGAATCGAGACACTGTCCCTTTCTCTACTCCAGCTCTCCACTCAACCATCTTAGGATCCAAAGCCTGTTTACCACGAATATCCTCATAAAGATCAGTACATCTTTCATCAAATCTCCCACAACATCTCCTCTCTGCATCATGTGTATACCAAACTTCCCCACCTCATCTCTCAACCTCATCAAAGATAGAGTTGTACACAAGGAATGTACACTCTTCCTACTCAAAGCATCTGCAACAACATTGGCTTTCCCTTCATGGTAGATAATATCCATGTCATAATCGCCAATCAGCTCCATCCACCTCCTCTGTCTCATGTTCAACTCCTTTTGAGTGAAGATGTACTTGAGACTCTTGTGATCTGAAAATACCTTAAAGGTCGCCTCATAAAGGTAAAGCCTCCAAATCTTGAGAGCAAACGCCACTGCACCCAACTCTAGATCATGTGTAGGATAATTCTCCTCATACGGCTTCAATTGCCTAGAAGCATAGGCAATCACCTTACCGTTCTGCATCAACACACATCCTAACCCATTCTTCGAGGCATCTGTATAAACCTCAAAGTTCTCGATCCCTCCAGGCAATGCTAAGATAGGAGCTGTGGTCAAACGCTCCTTTAATGTTTGGAACGCCTTATCACAACTCTCATCCCAACGAAACCTGTTCTCTTTCCTCATCAAAGCTGTCATAGGTCTAGCTATCTTGGAGAAATCTTTCACGAACCGTCTGTAATATCCAGCTAAACCCAAGAAACTCCTGATCTCAGCAACATTCTTTGGTGTTACCCACTTTGTCACTGCCTCAATCTTCGCCGGATCCACAGCTACTCCCTCCTTAGAGATCACATGCCCCAGAAAAGCAATTTTCTCTAACCAGAACTCATACTTGGACAGCTTAGCATATAACGCATGCTCCCTCAGAGTCTGCAACACAATCCTTAGATGCTCCGCATGCTCCTCCTTAGTCTTAGAGTAGACTAAGATGTCATCGATAAACACCACCACGAACTTGTCCAAAAATTGTCTGAAGATTCTGTTCATCAAATCCATAAACACAGCCGGTGCATTATATAACCTAAACGGCATCACCACGTACTCATAATGCCCATACCTTGACGTGAAAGCTGTCTTCGGTACGTCCATCTCTCTAATCTTCACCTGATGGTATCCCGACCTCAAATCAATCTTGGAAAAGACTGATGCACCACTCAACTGATCAAACAGATCATCTATCCTTGGCAAAGGATATTTATTCTTCACTGTCACTCGGTTCAGCTCTCTGTAATCTATGCATAACCTCAAACTCCCATCTTTCTTCTTCACGAAAAGAACTGGTGCTCCCCACGGCGATACACTAGGTCTAATGTATCCCTTCTCTATCAGATCATATAACTGTTTCTTGAGCTCCTCCATCTCTTTAGGACCCATCCGGTATGGTGCCTTAGAGATTGGCCCCGTCCCCGGTTTTAACTCAACGGTGAAATCTATCTCTCTCTTCGGTGGCAACCCCGGAATCTCCTCTGGAAAAACATCTGCGAACTCTCCCACCACCGGTATCTGATCAACTGTCGGACTCTCTATCCGGTCATCTCTCACATGGCACAAGATCAAAGGGCACCCCTTCCTCAGATAAGACTTCAAGGTGACAGCTGCAATCAACTTAACTTTGGGTTTGACTAGAAACCCACGATAAGACACACTAACACCCTTAGGCCCTCTCAAAGACACTTTGTTTTGATGACAGTCTATCTTAGCTTTATATTTTCCTAACCAATCCATCCCGACTATCATCTCAAAACCGTCAAAAGGAAACTCTAACAAGTTCACAGGCAGATCAACTTGCCCAACTATCATAGATACATCTCTAAACAACCTCCCACATGATACAGACTCACCCGAAGGTATAAAAACTTTCTCACTTACAGACTCATATACTCTCAAACCCAACCGTTTAACATGACTCGAAGATACAAATGACTGAGACGCCCCCGAATCAAACAAAACAAAGGTAGGAATACCGTTAACAAGAAAAGTACCAGTGATAACATGTGCATCCTCCTCAGCTGCTTTCTTGTCCATCATGAACAGCTTTCCACTGGTCTTCTGTCCACCTCCCTGGACAGTACTAGCCGATGTGGTCGGCTTAGCATCCGACCCCTGATTGTTGTTATTGTTCGTAGATGGTTTCTGATAAGAATTACCGCCATTGCGGTTACCTCCACCCCGATAGCTCTGACTTCCCCGGTTAGACCATGACCCACTGGTGCATTTGCTCGCATAACTCGTGCGGGTCCCCGAGAATAGCTCCCCGAGCCGATCCCCGAAAAGCTCCTGGTGCACTCGTGCACTCATGTCTCTTGTGGCCTACACCGCCACGGCCCATAACAGTCATCCCCAACTACCACTACCACTCACACGGCCACGCCCAAAGGAAGCCCCAAAGATCGAATCGACCCTTAAGAAAACCCCTTAGCTTGATTGTGGTTGCCTTTCTTGTGACTAGTTTGGCCTCCGCCCTCACTCTCAGCCTTTCTTTTCTCATTCACTCTCTCCTGAGCCATCTCAACCAGCCTCTTAGCTCTCCCAGCCCTCTCATAAGCTTCCTTAACATCGGTAAGGACTCCCACGGGTAACTTATCCATAATCTTGGGTGTCAACCCTCTCTCAAACCTCAGCGCCAGGTTCTCCTCACTCAAACCCATATCCTCAGCATACCTAAACTTCTCATTAAACTGCTTGTAATACTCAGCAACTGACATATCAAATGTCATCTTAAACCCATCAAACTCCTCTCTCAGCTTACTCCTCACATGTTCCGGTACAAACTCCTTCCTCATGGCTCTCTGAAACTCGTCCCAAGGTATAGCAGGTAAGCCCTGGTTCGCATACATCTCCCTAGCACTCACCTTCACCGTATCCCACCACTTGCCAGCTGCGTCCCTCAGGTAGAACGCAGCTTGTTCTACTCTCATCTCATCAGGACAATGAACCAAGTCCAGAATATTCTCCATCTCACGATGCCAGTTGTCAAGAAGGTTTGGTTCCCCGGTTCCCGTGTACTCTTTTGGGTTAAACCTCGCTATATAGAGACTGATCTTAGAGAGATCAACCTCCTTATCCTTATTCACTTTCTTTAAAGCCTCAGTGAGAGCATCTTGGTGCTCCAACATCTTAACAACATCATCTATTTTCATGGTCTCAGCTCTCGCATAGTACGCGTTTCTCTTGGGTGCATCTTGAAACTATATAAGAAAGGGTAGACATAAACACACGCACTAAAACCTCAAAACACGAAAACAAGCTTCCCAGAACACACTCGATCGAGTGCCCAAACCTACTCGATCGAGTAAGAGGCTACTCGATCGAGTGCCCAACATACTCGATCGAGTGCCTCGACTCCAGAACCCAAACAGACCTTCTAACCTCTAACATACTCGACCGAGTAGATCGAGTGACCCCCTACTCGATCGAGTGCCCGAGGTACTCGATCGAGTGCCCAAAAACACGATTCTGGGTTCAAAATCGTCAAATACCCACTCGACCGAGTATCTCACCTACTCGATCGAGTACCCCCCTACTCGATCGAGTCATGCTGACTCGCATAAACTACCCGCATGTTATCTCACATCTCCCAACATACTAAGCAACATTATAAACGCAACATGTGATATAGCTAGGCATGTAATTTCTACCAAGCTTTTCATATAATCAACGAAACAGTTATGTCATATTATCAAACGCCACATAGTAATCATCCAACATGCTTTTCTATTCCAGCAACAGTTGTATATACTTCACCAATCTTTCATTCATAAACTCAACCTCCTACTCCAAACATCCAACAATTACGACATACTTCATCACATCCATACACAAGCTAACAAACAACACATACGACTTGACATACAACCCCCATGTGACCGGTTCAAAATTGTAGGGCGATTTCGCGACTTTAGGACATCTCCCAAGCCTTTGCATTAGCTCCTACAACCTTTACCCCGGGTTCATTTTAATTGACTCCCTATATTCATTAGGTTCATTGGTTACAGGTTTCAGGATCGTCGCTCTGATACCATTTTGTAACACCCCCATACTCCAAGACTCTAAGTGCCTTACCAGGACCACCCAGGTATAAGGATGCTACCATCTCGGTTAACCGAGGCAATGATAATCAAATAAACAATAATGAAACAACATTTAAATAGTAATACTTTAGTGAAAGGTTACAAACTCAAAACCAAAACCAAAAGTACGAATACATGTTCTCAAACTGACTGTTTACTGATCTAACTGAAATGTTTATGAAAACTACGAAGCTACAGCGGAAGACTTCTATCATCAGATCGTGGCACATCCCCAGCTATCCTAGTACTGAACTCATACCTGCTCAATATCTGCTCACCATCCCCGAATGGATCACCGCAGGTTTTAAAACAATAATCGGGATCAGTACTATTTACATAAATCGTATAACCAACAGGACAGTAAACAATACAGCTCAACAATCATACACAATCATCCACTCCACTCCATCTCCGTCACCGATTGTCCACTAGACCAGCCCTGCCAGTGGGGGACCGCAGCCGTACCCACCAAATCCCCGCTCATCATACCGAGCGATAACCCTGTCCCATTAATGTGCACATCCCCTTCCGTGGCGGGTTCCACGAAGGGCGAAACTAGGGCGTGAAGCCACTCCCGCAAGTGACTCCACTCAGCCGAGAACGCATCTCGAGAACCATAGACAAACAATCACAATCACAATATCAACAACCGTCTGAATCTATCAACAATGTATAATCACAACCGTCTGAATCAATCAACCACACTAACTACAGCACAATCACCACACATTATGTAAGTAATACTTAGTAGGGAAACCCTACCTGGAAAGCACAACAATCAGACGATCTCACAGCTGATATCAAAAAGCTTCCTCTACGAATCCTCCTCCTAATATACGAACACATAATCACTACCAAGCATACAAACAACAAAAACCCCCAATCCCCAAATTAGGGTTTAACCAACTTTAAAGAAACATCATAAAAATGGTATATAGGTCTTACCCTCGACGCAAGGATCACAATGGTATAAAGGGAAGTGTAATCCGACCTTCCAAGCTCCGGGATTTGCCAACAATGCGATTAAAGCTAACAACGTAGTTTGCTTTCTCTTCTCACAGTGATTAGGTTTTGAAAAGTGATTTAGGAACAATGACGGAAGTATTATATACTCTAATCGCATTATTAACAAAACCCGAGAAAACAGCCCCCGTAAACCAGCTACTCGATCGAGTAGCTAAGGTACTCGATCGAGCGCCCCCTTACTCGATCAAGTACCCACGTTACTCGATCGAGTACCCAACAGGTCAGAAACTATTTTATTCCGCAACACGCCCTTACTCGACAGAGTAAGGCCTACTCGATAGAGTACCCCAAGACTCATAAATACGTAGTATTATAATTAATATATTATATGAATATGATTATATAGTCTTACAACTTACTTACAAATGTTATCTACATATACCCGTGTATCTTTGCACGGGTTCTAAGGAGAAAAAGGATTACGCATCTGAGATAGTACCTCAGACCTTGTAGTCTAAGGTAGTCTCATTTATATTGTTATACTTTCTATTTTTGGGTGGATTTAAAAAATACTAATAAAATGGAAAGAGATGAGTGATTTGTAATGTAAATACTTACTTAATTTATAAACGGGATAGTTATATATTATCGAAAGTTTTGAGAAAAAAGAGCGATAAAATTCGGAGGAAGGGAATCCCCTTTCTATAAAAGCTGAAGCATTTAGAGAAATGCTATTGGCTCCTTATTTTTAGGGATCTATTTTGTTTTTGTTTGCTGTTGTACCCCCACATCAACTATCTGATTTAATTACTCTCTTTGATTTCAGCCAATTTTTTTGATTCCTAATATTCTGACTCCTAATTTACACAATTCAAAAGCAGGAACTCTTAATATAATTACAAATATTATAAATTTATAAATTACAAAAATGAACAAATTATCAGATTTCTAAATTTAAATTCTAAAAATACATGAACTCCTCTTTCTAAACTTTTACTGTAAAAAAAACATTAAAAATGATTTTAAACTATAGCCTAATACCAAAAAAATAAAAGTAAACAGAAACAGAAAAGCCCAAAAAAATCATGGAAAACAAACGATGTGAAAAAAAAATTAAAAACTATTTGTGCGGGAAAATAATGATCATATCATCAATTAAAACTAAAATCGATGAGAGTAAAAGTACTATGCAAACAAAAAAAACAAAAATATCATTTGATTAGAAAAAGGAATGAATATTAAATTTTAATTCATGGTAAAAATTAAAAAACTAAGACCGTGAAATTTATTAGTGACACGAAGTTACCATAAAACAATCTACTATAAAAAACTGAGTTAGATTTTGAAAATTTTAATAGAATTATTGAGACGAGGGAGGAGTAGATTTGATGAGGGAGAGAAAGGGAAGCGGCTGAAGATTAGTTGAGAGGCTCAAATGATGTATTAGGTCCAATAGGATGATTGGGAGTATATAATATAACTCATAAATGATTGAACCGACCCAAGTGATATATGGGTTTTCTTAATAAGTATAAGCATCACGTGTTTTACTAGGCTCGGGCTGATTTGTGATATTTTTGTTTGATTTGGTTGGTATTTGGGATGATGATAGACATGTCAAATTTTGACCTTATCCGTAAACCCGACGCGACCCGTTTTTTCAGGGTTAAGACCCAAAAATTTCGACTCGACGACCCGTTTGACCTGAATCCGAAATGACCCGTTATTTTAAGGTCGAGATCCGATCCGAACGGATCGACCCGTTGGATCAAAGGTAAATCAAGAATTTTATTAAAATATAAATATTTATATATTATATTTGAAAATATAGTTAAAAAAATTATTTATTTATTACTTAAAAATACAAACATAATTAAAAAGTCAATTTATATAACTTTTATAATATTTAATAATAAAATAAGGGTAAATTGATAATTTTTTTTTTTTTTGGGGAAGGTTAAGTATATATTATAATCAAAAAGTGAGAATTTACATCAAGAGTGTATCACTTACAAAAAAACATCAAGAAAAGAATAGAGCAAAGCTAAAAGTATTTGTGAATCCACGCTCTATCTCTACTCCTTAATGGCTGACTATTGTGTTTCAAAAATCGTGATTTGATATCAGCAACAATGTAAATTGATAACTTATACCTAATATAATCTACTCTTTCAAATTTTATACCTAAGATAATTTTTTTTTAAACCTTATACCAAACAAATTCATTTCTTCCAAACTTAATACCAAATCTCAAAAAAAGACCTAAAAAGGCGGTTTTACCCTTACTAATTAACCCAACACCACAATTTTCCCACAATATCAATTCTTAACCTCTCTCATCGACCACACACCCCACCACCCATCACCACGATCCCCCGCCTCCCCTTGCCAGGACGATCGTCGGCGTTAGGCTCCACCGTAAATGCCCTCCTGCCGACCCCCCCCCCCCCCCAATACTACCACCCCATTAAACACCCACAACCTCCCTAACCCACGTATCCCACAAACCCAACTCACCACCAAAACTCTTAGCACCACCACCCACCCTAAAAAAACAGTGCCCCACCATCAAAACCTCCTCCCCACACTCAAAAACGTTAAATCCGATGTTTCTTAGTGCCGATAAGAGTTTTCTTGAGTAGATATGGAGCAGTGGTTCGGGTTTGGGGATTCGAAGGGGTGATGCTGGGAGAGGTGCCATCGAAAGGTTATGTGGGAGAGCGACGTCCGTGGGAGGTTGCGGTGGCAGCCCTGACAACAATGGTGATGCTGGTGGGAGGAGGAGGTAAGTGGTGATAATGGTGACGAGGTGTATGTGGGGATTGATTGGCTAATGTGGAGAGAAAAGGTTAATGAGGTGGATAAAAGAGTGGTAATGGGTAATTAGTAAGGGTAAAATGGTCAATTTATGTGATTCAGTATATAGTATGAAAGAAATGAATTTTTTTGGTATAAGTTTTGAAAGAAAATTATCTTAGGTATAATATTTGAAAAAGTGTATTATATTATGTATAAGTTATCAATTTATTAAAAGCTTTATTTTAATAATTATGTTAATGACTCATTATAATTAATGTAAACATTGAATATGATTAAATATTGATTTTAAATATGTTTTACATTTTTAAAAAAAAAAAAAATTTGAACAAAAAAATCGTTAAAAAGGGCGCTAGAAATTATTTCTTCCCGTATTCTGACTCTAACCCGACCCATGACCTGTCTGACCGACCCGTATTCGACCCGACCCGCCCAACCCGTTTGACAGGTCTAGATAATGCAACATTGGTATTTGGACTAATTTAGTTACGTGTTAGACCGTTTATGCGATATTTAATTGAACCTTTACTTTAGTTAATTTAATCTTTATAAACATAATTATAGAAAGGTTAACCATACAACAATAACGAGATATTATACTATGTATATATTTATAAATTAAATTCATTATTGCATAAGCAACAAAGAAATCTTATTACGAAGAAATCACGAGTATTTGTTCAATATATATTCATTGTACCAAAACTCTTGAATACCTATTTACTTTATTTTTTTTGGAAGAATTGAATACCTAATTACTAAGAGTTTGTTTGGTTACCCTCCCAATTCATGGGAATTCTAAACTCCCATGAATTGAGTTTTTGATAACTTGTTTGGTTACCCCTCATATTACAAAATGGGGGAGTTTACAATTTCAAGAGAGTTTTCAACTCCTACATGCTGTAGGAGTTTGATTACCAACCCCTCCCTAGGTAATTGGAAACTCCCCCATCTTATTTCCTTCAAAATTACCCATTTACCCCTACAAATAAAGTGTTATTAATATGGTGGAAGGGTATATTGGTAATTAGAAATTAAAATCACGTGAATTGACACGGTTCAACCAAACACTACACGGGAGATTAATTCATGGGAAAAACAAACTCCCCCAAGGCAACCAAACATGTTTTTATCATTTCATGGGAATTGAATATTGGAGTTGGATTCCAGTGAATTGCAAATTAACACGGGAGTTTTATTTCCGTATGACCCAAACGAGGCCTTAGTATAGCAATTGAACAATTATACATGTCTATATGTACAATTTAAAAACTTGAAAATTATATGTTGCATAGTTATACGACGTATCGTTCAAATACTAAAAATTAATATTACACCTAAGTATAAAAGGATCAGCAAACAAATATAACAGAAAAGGTAACCCGTGCATTTTGTGCACGGGTATAAAACTAGTATAACTTTATTTTTAAAAACAAAAAAAATAATTATCATGGGCTTCTCTCCCATATAAGGAAATTGGTCCAACAGTTTTTTAACCTGTAAAGATGAAGACCGAATCAAATGAACTCATTGATTGAATTAAAAAATACTCCACTTCTTATTAAATTACTCTGGTCATCCCTTACCGACAGTTGGGGCAATCTTCTTCGAGGTACTGAAGACAATTTAATGGGTTGACCCCTTCAATGTTTGGCTTTTTCATTCGCAAGAGTCAGGAATCGAACCCCTGACCACTTGTTTAAGAGATGAGAGCCCTTACCACTTACATCAGCCAACTTTGGTACTCTGGTCAAGTATATTAAGGATAAATAAAGAAGACTTGAATGTCAATGTTTATCCAACAACTAGGATCGTGTCATTGAGGGTTCTATATTGAATATTAAGGTGCTCCGATCCCACTATCTTATATTCGTATGTAGCCAGCCAATAGCTATAAGCCAATGCCCAACCTTTGGAAAAATTAGTCCTTGCAAACAGAAGAACAAGTTGACAATATTAAGATTAATAATGTTGATGATGAATAATGTGATGTAGTTGAGTATTTGATTCAAGTGATGAATTATTTAGCATTAAGACTTTTAAGAGAACTAATCAATAATATAATAGAATGCATTATTCACTCAATAATTTCATTACATTTGACCATTCTTTTATCATTGACAATTTCATGGAGTAAAAATCCTAGATTATAATCCGGCCTAGATAACCCTCGTAACACTCAGCAAGACACTTTTTGTATTTTTGTTCTGAATAAGAGTAAATAACACAAATTCTTTTCTAAAATGGCTTATTTGCTTTAAACCTAAAACGGATAAAGTATGCTAAATGAGACAAGCAGAAGATGCCTAGGGACTAAGAAAACTTTTGTCCTAATTATACAAGTTGGTTAGTTGGACTATATTTGTCCTATTTTTATCTTTTAAATCGTATATTGTCGTCCTAAGAGAGACTTGTTGGCGGGCTAAATACGGCATGTTCGCCTTGTAATCATGGGTCATGTTAGACCACCTGGCACGAAAACCCACTGTCACTCAGCCTATAAATAACCTGAAATAACGAATTTTCTTTAAACCTGGACCCGATTTGGTCCAGAACCAATAGGTCGAAACCCGAATCGTAACAGGTCGACCCGTTGTCAGGGTCGGTTCTGAGGCTCGTTTAGAAGGAACCCGATTTTATTATTTTAACATAATAAATGATAACACAGACTAATCAATATTATTATATTATTTCAAGGGATGTAGTTATATACTCCTAGGGAGTTAACGCGGACAAGTATTAAAATATGAAAACTCCTAGTCACGGAATTCAAATACGACAATTGTTTTCAAATCGTAATAGTCGGAAAGATGATCGATTTGAAAAAAAAAATCGTCACTTTCTGAACTCGTAAACATAAATTATGACCTCTTAAAGTTATCCAGATCAAAAAAAATTGGAGATTTCGTACAAAATGTCAAATCTCGAGATATCATGTGAATTTTCCTTTTTTATTTGAGTCGACCGATCTTATGACCTTTTAGCATAATCCACAAGCTAATCGAAATCACCAAGTATCCATCTCATAAAATCGTCTCATCCTACATAAATCATGTAATAACTATCACAAACCACTCAAACTAGGCACGTGTTACATCATAATCCGACCCAACAACCGACACTCCCAAAGCCCCGACTCCAACTACAAAGTCCACCGATAAGAAGAATTTTCCAACTCTTACGGGCACCTTGACCCTTGCCATACTTTTTTTTTTTTTTGACAATAATGAACTTTATATATATATATATGTAAACAACCAAACAAAGAGTTAAGATCAAGTACAACATCAGCCAGTAGCCAAGCTTACTGACCAGTGGACATATCTACGAAGGAAACTACGAATTGTGCCCAACGAGTGACGCAATTCGATTGGTACTGGCGCTGTGGAGGCCAGAACAGAAGATAATTTTTTTGAAGTAACTTGGAATGAAACGGATGGTAGTGATGCAGAATGAGCGCGATACATATTGAGAAGTAGACCTTTCGTCGATGCAGCAAAAACAGAGGACGCTCGGACTTGTTGAATAACGGGAATGTTTGAGATCGAATCCGAAGAAGATACCATAAACCGATCCCGAGGAGATGACCTACAGACCAGAGTAAAATAAGTGACGGTAGACAAAGACAAAGACAAAGACGTAGTATTATCCAAAGGAAAGATAGGAATCTTGTTAGTGTTGTTCACAAAAGAAGGCCAAAGAACAGGCAACTGAGAGTGAGAGCTAAAAATATAGTCAGCCATATGTAAAATCTGAAACGGATTAACCCTGCAGTTATCAAAAATAACTGAATTGCGACTCATCCAAATGGCCTTTATTATACAAAGAAACCGAAGAAGGCACTGATCTATCGCATCCGCCCCGTGAAAATATCCAATAAAATCAGCAAGCCACCGTTGCAAGCAAACAGAAGGATTAGCTACAGAATTAATACCCAGAGCCGAAGAAAGCCAAACATGTCTGGCAACAGTACAAGTTCGAAACAAATGATTTAAAGACTCAGCATGTGAGTGACAAAAAACACAGGAAGTACTTACCTGGATGCCTCTAGTAGATAGAACTTCTAAAGAGGGAAGGATATTGTGAACTATACGCCAAACAAGAAGTGGAAACTTAGGAGAGCAACGAAGACCCCAAAGAACCTTCCACGGAAAAGCAGAGTAAAAAGATGGAGAACAGGAGAAGGATATTCGTGACAACAAGTAATCATACCCACAGCGGACCGTGTAGACTCCATCTTCCGTGTATTTCCAATAAAGGAAATCGTCAATATCTATATGTGGAGGTTCCATAGCAAGAATAATATCGGCACAAGGAGACTGAAACCAACGATAAACAGCTATTGGATTCCAGTCACCTGATGGAGTGAGCAAACTAGAAAGCACAGGTGAGGCGCCAGATGAAAAAGGTCGAACCAAGGGAGAAGTCCCATTAACCCAAGGACTTATAAGAAGGTCTACAGAGGAACCATTACCGAGTTTCCAGGAGAAGCCAGGAGCAAAAGCAGAAGCTGTGCGACATAAGCCAGACCATAAAAAGGATGGATGAGAGACCTTAGATCTGGACTCAGGAACCGGTAGGTCCTTCCTATACTTGGGCAGCATAAATTTTGCTAATAAACCAGATGGGTGGTGATGAATACGCCAAAAATTCTTCATAAGGGAAGCCTGACTTAGCATCAAGACAGATTTCAGACCAAGGCCTCCATCTTCCCGAGGACGCTGCAAAGAGTCCCTAGAGAGCCAATGAATAGATCTATGACGAACATCTTTGTGCCACCAAAAAGCCGCAATCAAAGAGTCAAGTTTCTTACAAATTCCGACCGGGAAAGGAATTGAAGACATCCAAAAACGTATCGAACCTAATATAATAGAGTTGATGATGAGCAATTTGCAAGGCTGGCTGAGGTGTAGCGAAGACCAAGCAACAATACGAGTTGTCATCTTGTCCAACAAGGGTTGAAAAACCAAAGACTTCTTTGAAGGAAGATCAACAGGGACCCCCAAATAATTCCCAAAACTATCCGAAGTTTCCATCTTCAGAATAGATGACATATGAGACTTAAAATCAGCCGGTGCATTTGGACTGAACTTAATAAAAGACTTATCTAGATTTATCATCTGTCCCGAGGCAAGCTCAAAGCACCGAAATAAGTCCCGAAGAGTCTCAAAAGAAGTTGGAGTAGCTTTACAGCAAATAAACGCATCATCAGCATAAAAGAGATGTGTGATCGGAGGTGCATACCGAGAAATCTTAAGACCAGGTAAGGTGGTAGCCTTCTCCGCAGCACGCAACTGGCAAGATAAAATCTCCATGCACATAATAAACAAATAAGGTGAAAGAGGATCACCTTGCCTCAGACCACATGATGGTCGAAAAGAAGAAGAGGGCTCGCCATTGATGATAATATTATAAGTTACAGTTGAGATGCATTCCCAGATAATATTTTGCCAGAAAAGCGGGAACCCGAATTTCTTCATGATCGCAATAAGAAACGGCCAAGACACACGGTCAAACGCTTTATGCATGTCTAGTTTCAGAGCCGCATAAGAAACCGTTCCTTTCTTCGTCTTATTAAGATAATGCATGATCTCGTGAGTAATAAGACATCCATCTGACATAAGGCGATAAGGAACAAAAGCCTGCTGAGAATCCAAAACAATCGATGAAATGACAAGCTTGAGACGATTAGCAAGACATTTGGAAGCAAGGCGATAAATAACATTGCAGAGACTGATAGGACGATATTGAGAGATCAGTTCCGGCTTGTCGACCTTTGGGATAAGAATGATATGAGTATTATTCCACTCTTTCAACATCACCCCCGAATTAAGGAAACGAAGCAGAGCCATAGTAACCAATTGCCCAACCTGGGGCCAGAACGTCTGGAAAAATTTCGGAGTTATGCCATCTGGCCCAGGTGATTTGGATCCATCCATACTATTGAGAGCATGTATAATATCAATCTCAGTGAAACGAGCTGAAAGCACCAAACGGTCTGCCGAACTTAGCTGCGGCAGATCAAGTGACTCAAGCAAGGGCTCAATAAAACCTCTCGGCGAGGCAGGATCTTGAGGAGGTGTAGAACACAGAAGTTCCTGAAAGAAAGAAGTAATCTCCAACGAAATAAGTTCCGGCTCAAATAACCATTCTCCCGAGACAGACCGTAAAGCGAGGATACGTTGATGCGAAGACCGTTGTTTGACTCGGGAATATAAGAATCTCGATGGTAGACCATCCAAAATATCGCTTTTCAACTTTGCACGTTGCAGCCAGTACGCATGCTGTGTCTGAAGAAGTTGAAGTTGATCAGAGCGAACTTGCTGAAAATACGTTGCTGACTCAACATCCACAATCTGAGTACTTGAGGATTGAATTCTAAGTTGAATCTCAGACCAATTAATACCATGGGATAGCCGATGATGAATCACCCATTGCATTATAGAAAAACGTACAGACGATAGACGGCGCGATAAAACATACATAGGAGAACCAGGAATAAAAAGCCGCCAGGCACAGTCAACAATGTTTGCAATTTCTGGAGAACTGAAACACCAGTTATCAAGACGATAAGGGCGTCGGCCAGGCTTTGAGATAGGGAGAAACTTCATGATAATAGGTGCATGGTCCGAAACAAGAATGGGGAGATGCAAAATCGATGCAGCAGGGAAAAGGTGAAGCCAATCATTGTTAGCATATGCGCGGTCAAGCCGTTCCATAATCAGTTGATCATCCGAGCGATTATTGAACCAGGTAAAAGGGGGACCAAAGAAAGGAACGTCAAGCAATGAATTATCCAATCTCCAGGAGGTAAAATCCTGTTGGCCACGTATGACATTGGATCCACCTAATTTATCAGAATGCAGTTCAACTTGATTAAAATCACCAATAATAATAAAAGGAGACAGACCCGAAATTAAATCAGAAATCGCGTTCCATAAAGGTAGACGAAACTCAAAAGCTGGTTCACCATATATAAACATCATATACATATCTTTCTTTGTACATACATGGGTAGCACCTATAGATACAGTACACAATATAAAGTGAGGGTTAATAACTAAAGAGTTAAGTACAACAGAATCATCCCAACGCAAAAGAAGACCCCCACTATGTCCAACAGAGTCAATGCCGCAAAAATGAGGGAGTCCAAGGTGAGATGTCTTAGCAGCCGCCGATGATACTGATGTCATAGTTTCTTGCAGAAACAAAATTGACGGATGATATTGATGGATACACCAAAATAGAAAAGGAATTGTAGGATCATCCGTCTCTCCTAATCCCCTACAATTCCAGGCAAAAGTTGTCATTTGAAAACGGGTGGCGAATTAAGGTCCGCCACCAGACCATCATCTAGCAAGTCTTCAGCGCTGTAACATGGCAAAAAGGAAACAGATAAGGGATGAGAAACTAAATGAAAAAGAAAAAGCTCATCTGGACGAAGACGCTTGTTTGGTTGATGCTCAACAGTGTCATAATCAATGGAACTGAACAATCGCTTACCAGACGGCCTCAAACCATTAGCAAAAAAATTAGAACACTTAAGTAAACAAAACGAAAAAGGAGGAATAGAAGATGAACCTAATATCAATTTAGGATCCATTGATGCTAGGTTCATATTACACTCCAAATCAAAAAAGGAGACTCTGTTCGTCCGTTTAAAAGTCGCATGACTAGACGAACGAACACCGAAAGCTACCTTTCTTTTATAAACTAGGGTAAGTGCCCTAGAAACAGGTTCCACAGGCTCCATAGCAACATCAGAAGAAGAAGCGAGTGTGTCACGAAAAAGGCAACCAATATCAATAACCTGGGTCGGGAGCGTGGGAGAACGAAGGCCCAACAAAGTAGTGTCCTCCATATCATCTTCAGGAACATGCATACGGAAAGCTGGTGATGGCGGATGAGCAGGGGCAGACTGAGGTACAAATCGAGATGATGAAGGCGGATCAAAAGCCGAGCTTCCACGCAAAACAGGGAACGATTCCAGCAGAACTTCCCTGGCATGATCCTCATGAACCTGGAACTCAGGTGGGGCAGAAGAAGACGGTCCTGCAATATCAGGTTCCTCTGAGTCCGAGGACGAGAAGGAAAAAACAGGGGAAGCACCCCCCGAATCCAACACAACCGTATCATTCTCATCAGTGAGATTGATATCCGAACTGAGATACCTATAACGTGGTGGGAGACCCATAATCTCCGTGGAGTAAAACGGAGAGCCAGCCGGACCATGAAGAACATCAATACCCCGAGCAGAGAGAGCGTCCATTCGGGCTCGAATAGCACGAGCTCCAGCAGCTTTACTAGTAGGACAGAAAGAAATCCGATGGCCAACCTGGCCGCAAGTCTTACAGAACCTGAAAATGCCTTCGTAAGAGAAAGCAATCCACTGTTGTTCTCTTTCATTCAAGGCCAAGTAGCAGCCTGGAATCAAGGGCTTGGAGAGGTCAATCCAAACCCTTACGCGAACAAAATTTCGAGTAGGAAGAAGGGTAGGGTATGATTCCTCTTCACATACATCGCCCACATGGGACACCAAGAACGCAGCAACCGAAGTGTTCATTAAGTGAAACGGAAGATGTTTCACCCTGATCCAAATAGGAACAATATGGAACAAGAGGTTATCAGCTGTCGATGTTGACGAAATTGGACGGAAGATTAGCAAGCCACCGTCCAAGTTAACTGTCTGCCTATGTCGGAAGTAGTTGTAATCCAGATTTGACGAAAAAGAAAAGAAATAATACGGCTCAAAACGACGAACAGAGACCGTACCATTCAATTTCCACTTAGCTGTAACAATCTCCAAGATACGAGCAATTGTCAGGTAGCGCTGGTCTTGAAACCTTGCCAAAAGAGTCCGTGACTCATCAATATCGGTGAAGTCTACGCAGAGATGAGGAGGAAGTTGCAAGCAGGCACCAGCTCGACAAGGAGCAGAGGAAGAAGCAGACGTAGACGCCATAACAAGAAATAAAAACAGAATACGATTTGTTTGAAATCTTTTGAGTTGTTCTTAATATATTTTATATCATAGAACTTAAACAGAAGAAAAAAGGACCTTCTTTTGGATTTTCAAGGCTAGAATGTCCCAGGAAGAGAAGAAAGGAGAAAGCAGGTAGATGGAAATATAAAGGTTGGAAAAATAAACATGCGAGATGACACATGGAAGGCAAGATAACAGAAAAAGGACAGCTCAGATAGCAAGTAGAGCGTTAGGCAGGTGTTTTAGGGGAAAAATCAGGAAGTTTGGCGAGGTAGTGGGAGGGTTAGGCTGAGAAGGCGGTGGATAGGGTTAGGGAAAACAGATAAGAACAAGGACTCCATAGGAGAACTCCAGAAGGAGAAAATTTTCCTTTTTACTTTGTTAGCATGACACATTTTTCGACCCTTGCCATACTAGTCTCTTATACTGATATTCCACGGTGGTGTCGTGATTGGGCGAATTACATGGGGATTAGGTACACACCCTAGTACGAAGTATTAGTTAATATTTTGTTATGCTATAATTTATAGGTGGACAAATTAGGCTCATAAACAAAACATTCCAGCCTTTTTTTACCGTGTAGGATCCTCTGTTCCATTTGGTGTCTCAATTGGTGTGTCACTCCAATCAGCTTCTAACACATCAACATAATTATTGCAATATTTTATTTTGCAACAACTGATGTGTCAAAAGGTAAGTGGAGTGACACACACAATGGGACACAAAAGCGGGACAGAGGATCTTTACGGCTCTTCACCACCATAATCCTTGTTTACTCAATTCTCGCCCGTTTAGCTATTTTCCTTATTCATTGAGTGATAATATCTTGATTATACAGTTGATTGACCCCGTTATTGTTTTCAAAACTGTGGTAACCTATAAATTAATGCACGCCCTAATATTTATAGGTTACATGACACCTCCTCTTTTGCTACCTTTTGGATTACCATTACAATCTCTCATCTTGACCGAGTGACACTCTCACTCGACCGAGTGATACTCTCACTTGACCGAGTGACATCTACACTTGACCGAGTAGGTCTCCACTCGAGTGTTTGAGCCATATATTCTTTAACTTACCATCCAGATCAAAAAGATGTCCAGAGATAACTGACCGTCTCCTAATTTCACATCAATGCCTAAGGTTGTAATGGCAGAACATTTGTACTCCCTCCTATTCATTTTAACTCTCCCCCTTTCCTTTTTCATCTATTCATATAATCCTCCCTCTTTCCTTATTTAGTAAATTTTATACTTATTTTAATCACCTTACCCCACAACAATACCCCACAATACTCATATTTTATCTTATTTTAATCACCTTATCCTACAACAATACTTATTTTAATCATCTTACCCCACAATAATACCTTCCCTCTCTCTAATTACCTTACACCACCACCATATTTTACAATAAAATAATTCTTCCCTTAATTTGCGTGCCCTTTTGAAAGGAGAGAGTTAAAATAAATAGGAGGGAGTATATGTTTTCAAAAATATTGCATGAAACCATTCAAACATAAGAGTTACCCAATAAGCTAATACTAATTAAACTTCTTAGCAAAATAATTAAATGTAAATACAATATTTTATGGTGATAACCTAATACTCCATTGTTTCATATTATAAGTAGTTTTGGCCTGAATTGGAAGAAGTAAGTAATAAAACTAATAATAATCAAATAACAAATCCCATAATTTTCATCATAAATAACTTGTTTATAAAACGATGTTAATAATTGACTTTTAATTTTTATTGGTGATGATTTTTTGATATATATACTTACCCTTTACCAAAAAAAATAAAAATAAAAAATAAATAAAATAAAAATATTGTTATGTATTTTGTGGATTTAGAGTAGTTCACTTTTTATGTATTGTAATTACTTCTATTTTTTTATTGAATTGTTTTTTAAAACTCTCAGATTTACACATTTCTTTTATAACATCTACCAAAATCTGCTTTTGCCAAAAAAAAAAAATTAAAAACATTCTTTTAGCAAATATCAATGATGAAGTATGTTCTTATCTATCCAAAGCTAACTTTTGGTTTAAAAAATGACTATTTGCTATTGATATGGCTTAAAAACTTCATTTAATTTAACAAAAAAAAAAAGTTTGATTTTGTGGTGAAATCATGAGATGTTGGTTACAAAGGTTGAAATTTTGAAAGGAATTTATTTAAAAGTAAAGTATAGAAAACCAGGTGTATAGAAAGTGAAAGTTAACTCTAAAACTTAAATTATTACAATTCAACTAATGAAAATGTTTTTTTAAAGATGACTACTAAATGCAAGTCTTCAAAAATATGGAATAAAATAGATTGAGATATAATTAAATCTAAATAGCGATTTAAGTAATACAAAAAACATACAGTACATTAAAGATGGCAATAATACAGGCTGAAATTAGAGGACTCGAGCTGTCAGTTTGTCATCACAATCTGTCCATCGTGATATTCATGGTTTCACACTACGTGGGGTGGGAATTGATAGTGATTTCTCAACCAATACAATATAAAATAATCCACGTTGATGGTGTAAACAAAATGAAGTTGCCTGGCTGCTTTCGGGAAATTTTAGTACCTAATTTGTCATCTTGTTCAAAATTCGTAACGCGCGTACAAATTCGTGTTTAGATGCCATCGTACCATTCTTAACTCATCTTATGATCCAAGCACCTACCCCACTAGGCACTACCTCTCCCAATATCCATCCATTTTAACTTGAATTTGGAAGTAGGTCCATGTTTCCATTTGTAATACGGATTCGGAATCACACACAAATAATAGATAATAATTAGATCGGTTTGAAAATAACAAATCCTACTTGAATGAAACGAAAATATTGTCGAGGACTCCTTACAAGCGTTTTTTCTATCAACTATTATCTATGCATATCCACCTGGAAACTAGTTTTTATTTGTTCAACATGATTACCCTCCTTTTATTACCTCAACTGTGCTTTCTAATGCATCTTTTCTTTTAGGTAGTAGCTTCATACCCGTATTAAGTAAAACCTTGTAGGATTAAAATGTTAATTTAGTTGTGAAGTTAATATGACCAAAAAAGTAAAAATAAAAACGGAAAATTCACATGATATCCCGAGATTTGACATTTTGTACGAAATCTCCAATTCTTTTGATCTGGATAACTTTAAGAGGTCATAACTAATGTTTACGAGTTCAGAAAGTGACGATTTTTTTTCTTTCAAATCGACCATCTTTCCGACTATTACGGTTTGAAAACAATTGTCGTATTTGAATTCCGTGACTAGGAGTTTTCATATTTTAATACTTGTCCGCGTTAACTCCCTAGGAGTATATAACTACATCCCTTGAAATAATCTATCTATATATCTATATAAAAGAGAGTTTTTTCGAGCGATCTGAGAGCTAGCGTCCACATCATCAAAAATTAATTTAGGAAAGTATCATAAATAATAATTTTTGATTTAAAAAATAAAGTTGAGAATCTTTTAATTATTATAATATATATATTTTCTAAATTATATTCAAGTGATATTTCCAATTTTTAATTTTTTATATATCAAACTTTTACATTTCACTTGACAAAAAAATATCATTCAAAAAATTATTAAAATAATATAATTAGCTTCGTGGTAAAAAATGCTATCATTAGAGTATAGATTTCATATTATTTGCACATATTAAAACTTCTTCGTATGTAAAATTGTGTAATTTTTAGTATGTTTTGTCCCACATTGAAAAATAACGTAGGTGTGGTGAATATACTACATATAAATAGTAGAATTGTCCCACATCGAAAGATTAGTTTAAGGTGATGTGATCCTATGAAAAATAATGTAGGCATGATGAACATACTACGTCTAAATAATTAAATTATGTATCTTACACCAAAAGAATAGTATACGGTAGGGTGATTCTATAAATATAAATAAGAGGCATCCTTGAAACTTAGGTATGAACATATTATCCGTCTATAATGAAAGACGGGTCAAATACAATACCACTTTCCTAATAGGACAAACAACAAGTGGGGTGGTGGGGAAAAAAATATCACCACTTTCATTGTATTTGACCCGTCTATAGCAATAGACGGATATACCCGTCTATAGCAAGACTAAATGCATTTTTTTAGGTGGGAGAAAGAGCGATAAAATGGTCAATATTATAACTGAAATTTTTCATGGTACCCTCGAATTTTGGTAGATTACACATAATACCCCTAATTTTAAGTTTCTACATATATTACCCTTGTGTTTAGTTTTTTCATAACGTTGTTACTCCTATGTGTAACTAGATGAGTAATTGAGCATGCCATGCTATTTGTGTTTTCTTATTTAGGTATTAAATGTTAGTTTATTAAATAAAATATGGATTTAGGAATTAGATGATAAAGTGTTTGTGTAAGATAACAAAAGAAAAAGGCGTCACAAGTCATATGAATAATGGCGTTATGACGGAAGTTGTCAAATGGTATTCTGGGAAAGAAAAAGATGAACACGGGGGTACGATTTATAGAAACTTAAAATTATGGGTACCATGTGTAATCTATCAAAGTTCAAGGTTACCATGAGAATTTTTCAATATTATAATGATATAGTTAATTAAATTTTCATTTAAAAGAGAGAGATATTCGTACCAATAAAAAAAATGGGGTATTATTTTTTAATTGTTATTTTATTGTCACACCATAAAACTTAACGTCTGATGCGTGCCTTTTATATAGACTTTTTTTTATCATATTTGCACGCATTTCTATGCATATTTAGTAGTGTTTAGCTACAAATGTCCCTCCGAATTGTCTACTTTGGTTTCTCTTGTATTATTTACAGGAATGAACCAAAGAGAAGCTAAATCAAGCTTAATACATGTCCCTATGCATTAATTTAGGAGATGAGTTGAGTCGGAGCCTTAAGACTACTATTTTGAGATGCGCAAAGAAGTAAGATAGCTAAGTGAGCAAAGGAAGAACTTCAAATTACTAGTGCCTACTTTGAAGAGCCATATCTAGAGTTCTACAACTGATTTTCAGGTGATTCTAATTGGAGATGAAAGCTTGTCCTCTTAGCTTTCCAACGCCACCAAAAACGCTCTATTTTCCCAAGTAACGAATAAATGGCAGCCGTTTGAAGTTCAGTGCGCGAAGCAGGAATTGTGCGCTTGAAAGTACTCGATCGAGTACTATAGTGTTCGATCGACTCCTTTTTCTACTCGATCGAATGTGCATTTTTGATAAGTGTTCGATCGAGTACCTAAAGTACTCGATCGAGAGGTTTTGGCTTGGATTTGTTCGATCGAGTGATATAAAGTTGCTCGATCGAGTGATAAGCTTATATACTCGGGATTTTTATCCCGTGTTAGCTTTATTTTATGTTAATAATGACTTCCCTATATAAAGGAAGTCGGGATTAGGTCATAAACACACCTTTTACATCTCGTACACTCAAAAACACTGTTTTTCCTCTCTCAATGGTTGCTACTTTGTTCTGCTCTTTTTCTCGGATCTCTTAATCTGTAATTCTTCCTTTTACTCTTTCTCTTTCTTTACTCTCTCCTTAATTTGTGATGTTTATTATTCCTCTATTCTTTCGCTCTTGTTCTATCACTATTATGTCTAGCTAATTTAATTGCTAGGATTTAGGGGATTCGATGAACTGTTGTTAGTTGCTAATTAGGTTTACAAATCTTTCATAGTTATCATGTCTTTGTTGTTAATCACTGCAATTAACTGTAACTAGCTACTTGAATCGATGCATTTAGCTTAATTAATCTTGGTAAGCCTTAACCTAGACCGGAAAGTTGGAAGGGATGAGACCCGCGGTGAGCAATATGATGCTTTAGTGAGGGCGGAAGCTAAGCTAATAGTATTTTAGGGCGAATTGAGACCGGAAGGAGATATTCGTTGCCCCTTAGACCGATACAATTGACCGATCTGTGACCTTAACTGTAATTAACCAACATTCATTGATGAGCCGACAATCCTAGTTTCCTCTCTCTATTGGTAATCCCTCTTTTCCCTTTCTCTTACTTTAATCTCTTTAGTTTAGTTCAAACATTTCAACTCCCATCTACTGACCTTAGACAGACCGAATTGACAAGTAGATAGTGACCGCCTCCCTGTGGAGATCGACCCTACTTACCGCTGACTTCTGTTAGTAGTACTTAGGTATTTATTTTTGGTACTAAAACGACGGTATCAACGTCCATTTAACAGCCTTTACATTAAGGGGTACCATGGATAAAAAAAATGGAACCTCAAAGGTACCATAGGCAGATTTTTAAAAGTAGGGGTAACATGGAAAATCTGACAAAATTAAGGGGTACCACGAGAAATTTTCGTATCTCAATTATGATAAAAAAAAAAATTGAAGAAAAACAACAAACAAATATTAATGGAGAGTACTTGATCATATTATTAAATTTAAATATAACTATTAGATATAATGTGTAGCAATTGTCCGTATTCGGTATTCGGGATCTGGTTAGATGTCGAACTAAGTGCAAAAAAGATGGAGTAATTTTGAGTATGTTATTTGTCCAACATTAAAAAACAATGCATGTTTGATTAATATATATATATATATACTACGTATAAATAGTAGAATTGTGCCACATCAGAAAAATAATTCAAGTTTGGTGAATATATTACTTATAAATAGTAGAATTCTCCCACATCAAAAGATTAATATAATGTGGGGTGATTATATGATTATATAAGAGTTAATCCACGTATATATTAATCTTTTATTTTTTTGAAAGAGATATTTTAATAATATGTAAACAAAAATAGTAGAATTCTCCCACATCAAAAGATTAATATAAGGTGGGGTGATTATATGATTATATAAGAGTTAATCCACGTATATATTAATCTTTTATTTTTTTGAAAGAGATATTTTAATAATATGTAAACAAATCATTAGACATAGAATGTAAACATTAAAACCTTATAACGTTTTTTTTTCCATTATAAATAAGTTAATTACCCTGTTGCAACGTACGGACATTCAAAATAGTATAATAATATTGATTAGTCTGTGTTATCATTAATTATGTTAAAATAATAAAAAGGAGTAAAGAAGATGTTCCATGGGTGATAGAGACAGCCTAATTTGGAGGATAGGCATACATAACATTATAAATAGCGGGCATCTGAGATGGAGTAAGGACAGGAAAGTGAGACATATCTAACAGAGTTTTATTATAATCTCAAAAAATAATAAACTGTTGAGAAATGGCCACCCTCGTCGCCCCGGACCATTGTGATCCCTTTGTTGACGCCGAAGCCCTTAGGAAAGCTTGCCAAGGTATACCATCCAGGCATCATCTATCTACCTACATTACCATTTTCTTTTTTCTTATCTTCCTTTTTCTTGTCTTTTCATATTCTGATCTTATTACTCGTTGACTTTTTCAATGAGAAAATCAAATACCACCTTCATCTGTCTATTCCAAACCATTTTAATGTGTTTTACTGTGGAGATATTTTTGCTTTTTTTTAACTCTGTTTTGAATCGTCGATCCTCTTACTTAGGCTGTAAAGTTTCCCTACTAGAGTAGTTTATAACCATATATAGTTCCATTTTCCACCAAACTTAGGCAATGTGAGTTGATATCAGTACTCGCTGTACTCCATATAAGCGTATATGTTGTTACTGTAGTACAAAATCCTCAAGGTGACCGGAAGCCTAGCTAGTAGCAAAGGGTAGCACTCGCAATCCCAAATTTCCATAAAATATGGTTAAAATTATCGATTTTTGCTACCCAATTTTCCAAAAAATGGTTAAAATTAACGATTTTTGCTACCCAAAATTCTTCAACAACACGGACGTTTGACATAAGTAAATTAACAACATGAGAAAAATTCGCTACCCAAAAATACTAGTATTTCTAGGTTCGCCCCTGCGACGATATGCATACCCTTGTAATGAAAGATCATCGATACACATTAGGCGTACCTGATTTATGTCTTAAATTGAACCAAACCTTCCATTTATTTGTTGTTTTGACTTTCAACCTATTTTGTTGTCCAAAAACGCAAACCTTGAGAAAAAACAGATAAGTTGTTACTCTATGGTAGTTGAACAGTTGGTAAGCTACTCTTTGTTATTTTATAGTAACAATTTTTTGGGCTGTCATATCCGATTTATTCAGATTCTTGTCGAAGATGACTACATTGACAGTTGACATTGTTCGATTGTTAAAGTCAATATGGAAAGATAAACCAGCCATCAGAGACGAGGGATTACATACTTGACTTGGCTGATCCATTTTTGTTCGCCATCATCTACTTAAATTGGTTTTAGATAGTATACGTATTTAACAAAATTTTGTAATGTCATATAATGTAGGATGGGGAACAGATGAAAAGGGTATCATTGAAGTCATCTGCCACAGAAATGCAGCACAAAGGAAGGTGATTAAGGAGACTTACGAACAACAGTACAGTGAGAATCTTATCAAGCGTCTCGAAGATGAGCTTTCTGGTGATTTTGAGAGAGCTGTGTATCGATGGATGTTGGAGCCATATGAGAGGGAAGCAGTCCTAGCAAATGTTGCTCTTAAGAAATCAGATTACAAAGTTATTATTGAGCTGTCCTGCACACCTTCTGCTGAGGAATTGCTGTTATTCAAACGCGCCTATCAGGCTCGTTACTTGCATAGCTTGGAAGAAGATGTTGCATCTTACTTCACTGGTGACATGCGCAAGGCAAGTCCTTCAGACATACATATTCTACATTCTGATTACATTGGTCTTCAAGTGACCAACCAGACTAATTTATCTTAATGTTTAAATGTTTCATCTATAAATTTGCAGCTACTTCTTCTGCTGGTAAGTGTACACAGGCATGAAAGTGAGGTGACTGACCCAAAGTTGGCTGAGACTGAGGCTGAAATCTTGCACAACTGTATCAAAGATAAGGAATATAATCATGACGAGATTGTCAGGATCCTCACAACAAGGAGCAAATCTCAGCTTATCGCTACCTTTTACCAGTTTAGGGATGCTCACGGCTCCCCAATAACCAAGGTAAATTGACACAGAGTAGCAATTTTATTACTTAAGACTCAATCAAAAGCGTCTGTCACGCACCTCCAAGTGTCATACTTGTCTACATTGTGCCTCAAGGGCTCTCTTGAATGGTGGAATGTATGGAGTCTTACAGTCTTAGTATTGGGCTTTTAACGCAGTTGTTTCAAAACACACAGCTGCCGTTAATAAAGTGGAATGAAGCATAGTACTTGCTTTTGTTAAAATCTTCTTCTTGTCTTAAATGAAACTCATCTTTGCTGTTATACTAACAACTTCCCTTTGTTTTTACAGAGCTTGGCCGGTGATAAAGATCAGGACTTTGTATCTGCCCTACACACTGTCATTAGATGCATCAAGTCCCCTATTAAGTATCTAGAAAGGGTAAGTTGTCGTTCTTAAGTAGTACTCCGTATTATTCAGGAGTTATCCGGTTACAAGCTAAGTAACAAGTCTAATGTCCTAATATCATTTCGGGGTTGTGATTAGGTTCTGAGTCATGCAATGCATACACGCGGAACTGATGAGGATGCGATAACAAGAGTGCTTGTGACAAGAGCTGAGAAAGACTTAGCAAAGGTTGAGGAGCTGTTTTACAAGAGGAACAGCGTGACACTAGAGCACGCCATTGCGAAGGAGACTCGTGGAGACTACGAGAGATTCCTCCTTACCATTTTGGGAAAGTTGCATCATTAAACTGCAGAAATACCCCCTTTGAATGAATTCTCACTGCCATTTCATTTCTTGAGCTGTTTGTATTGTAGATGACAGACTGACGGGGCTTTACGGCACCTTTTATCCGTTCATTACGTTTGTTGCACTGTTTGTTGGTTTTTATTTGTGAATTTTGTGTGAATTATCATTTGCTTTATGTTTGTGGCAAAAATTAAGGACAAGGCTGATGGTAGTCTTGTCCATTGTGATTTGTATTCCTTGATATATCATATATGTAAGGGTTATACTGTACTATTTAAAAGCTTTCGTGACTTTGCCCCTTTCTTTTTCAATCTCTTTAGCACTGTCAAAGCTCTCACAAGTCTATATTTATAACTCTGAACTTTAGAACCAGAGAAATCTCCATTGTTGTACCTCAATAAACTTCATTCCTAACAAATAAGAGAGAGACATGTTATCATTGTGGTGGAGTCATGTATACTTCCTCTGTTCAGTACCCATGCAATAAGCCAATAAGGTATTGTTAATGTCTATTTGCATATGCCAATGCAATTAAGTTTATGACAGTTGCAATTTGTTTATACCCCTTAGCAAACCACCTAACTTTGAATCTTTCAACTGTCAGCATTACTGTTAATTTTATAGACCCATTTTAAAGCTATTGTCTTTTTGTCTTAGTAAATCTGTCATGATCCATGTGTCATTAGCCTCTAAGGCTTGAAGCTCTTTGTTCATGGCATCAACCCATCACTCATCTTGTGCTGCTTGAGAAAATGTTGTGGGTTCAATTCATGTGGAAGAACATGATTTAAAAAGGCCAAGTACTCTGGATCAAACATGGGAATTTCATTTGTGATCCTGGTATGCTCAGTTCTATTAGTTTGCTGCATATGGCAGCTTGCTTAATGAACCAATGGAAATCTTTCAACCTGATACAAGCTTTCTTGATCCTCCTTGATTGTCGTCTACGTTGATTTAATTAATTTATTTATTTCTCATGTCCCACTGTTGTTTCTCTGAATGAGAGAATTCTCAATGTTATTTGTACCATTGTCTTCATTATTTCAATCAAGTAGGATTGCCAAGTATGTCATCAATTTGTGAATTCTCAATTGTTGTATTATTTTCAACTTTAATATCTTCTTGCTCGTTGGGAATTTAATTCCTGAGTAAAGTATAAGGAATATCTGCAGGATTAATCAAAATAGGTGTTGTGGTCTGAATTTGCTGTTATAAGGGAAAATATCCTCCTTGAAAACAACATCTCTGCTAACAAAAATGACTTGCTTTTGTAAATCATATACTCCGTAACTTGTAACCCTTCACACCAAATGGATACCCCCCCAGAAACACACACTTTCTTGCTCTATATCCCAGTTTAGACATGTAGTGACAGTATAGTCATCTGCATTGAGTCAGCTTTGCCAAATATAGCATTGAATAAGTCGGAAAATGTCATTGTTTATATGTTTAGACATGTAACTCCAACCATAAACCATAAGCCAAGGCCAATTAATCAAGTAATCCAAGCTCTGCTTAAATATATAATGTTTGCTACAATCTGATGAATTCACAATTTCACATCAACTATGCAATCATCTTCAGTCTCTCATCTTAAACATTCAATACAAACATGTTGAGTCAAACCTTATGAGAGCACAGTCTCGAATTAAAGAGGGACTGACCCATAAAACACTACTTGGGCTGGGCCTGTCATGTACACATGATTGTCTTCCTCCCTCCATTCAATCTCCAGTGGCCCTCCCGGAAGATCAACTATGCATTTCTGTTCATCATAGATTAAATAAAAAGTAATTAAGTTGAAGTTGAGAAAAATGACAAGGTTGTAAAAAAAAGGGGGGGAGGGATAGATGGTGTGGAGAAGTAGAACGCAGGAGATAATAACACGGCCCAAAAGTACACTCACTCGGTCAGCTCGGCCTTCGAGAACTGCAGCCACCACAACAGCACAAGCTCCAGTTCCGCATGCTAGAGTGGCCCCTATAACAAAGGACAGATGACAACACACTTCAGATAAAGTAACTGGAGCAATCTCTTAAATTATTGGGTCCCCCGACCATGTTAATGAAGCCCTCATCAATGTAAGAACAGAAAAGAACGACAACTTACTCCTTGCTCAAATTCACCACATTTGCTTTTGGACCAAAAGAGATAAAAAATATGTAAGAGAAGAATGTGGCTCACACTCACACGAGACTGTTTTGAGTGTTATTTCTTACTCACAATGCAAACATAGTGAACTAATTTGAATGTCATAAAACAAAATTTAGTGATTCAAATGAATAAAGGAAGTAATTTATTTCTTTAACCATTGGAATAGAAAAACAAATACCTGCACCACGCTCCCACACACGCATCTTCAGGTGCGACCGGGAGAAAACTTCAACAAATTCTACAAGACCAAACAGAGAACAGGGATGTAATCATCCTCCATCAAAGAAACTCGTAAGCACGAGTAAATCTTACGCACCATTCATAAAAAAAAAAAAAAAAAAAAAAAAAGAAGAAAGAGAGAGAGTGGAAGGACCGCTCTTCTTTCACAAAAAGTTGCTTCAATAACCCAACCTACTCCTTGAAACTGCTAAGTAGTTTGATTATACTATAATTTCGCCTTCGTGAATAAGGCTAAACTGATCAAAAACCAGACATGAGATGTAAGGGAGGCATCCCTTGTACTATGTGTTCCACGAAAATACTGGGAGTTGATACTATTTCATCCTACTAACTAGAACGATCCTCTCCTAAGAAATCCCAGAAGATGGTCCAAATGAATGTCAATTAAGGCAAGAAGATTGTTACATCTAACTGCCTTTGACAGGTATATGCATGTATTGACATAAACTGAGTAAGTGTGAGGGTATCTAATCGCTTGTAATTGTTTATGAAAAATTTCTGTTCATTGGTGTTTCTGTTAAGGTTTAGCTCAGGAGATCACATATAGCTCACTGACGGATACCCATCCAGTCCTTGTTTTAAGGCGTGAGTCCCACAGAAGCGGCCAGGGCCCGTGGCACGGAGGAAGACCCATGCACATGCACATGAGGGCGGGGCATGACGTTTTGTAAACAATTTTATACTTTTTAACACTAAAATTGTACAACAATCCTTCCAGGCATTAATTAGGGTTAACATGAAAGATTTTATCACAGCCAAAGCATGGGCAAAATAAAATAATTCAAAGGAAACACATGAATTTGCATAGGAGTATGCATTACTTTCAGCTTCTTATGCACTAGGCAAACCTAAGACGCTATGAGGCGTTTTGGGTTTTGGCTAGTGATTCAATGACCCTTGAGCTTTTAAGCGCACCAGAGGCATGCTTTTTCAAACTACGGGAGCGAATAATTAAGGAATAATAAAAGCATAGACTTACAGTTTATTATTATTGTTAAACCGGGGAAGTGGTGATTGACCCCCATAACTTTGTGCAATTGTGAAATTAACCCCCATAACTTTCGATTGGAGTAATTTGGCCCCATAAGTTTCACATATGGTGCAATCAAACCCCATACAAAATCTCACCAAAATATCATTATATACCAAAAGCTATACCAACACGTATACGTATAACATACTAAAATCATACGTATTACATACTAAAACCATTTTTTAAACATACATATGTAATTCGGTATGATTTTTTGGGAAAAATAAACAATTAACAATTTTATATGAATGTTTTTGAAATGTTGAAAAATAGAAAAAATTGATTATTTTTTTAACATTTTATTATATTTTTTTCTCATGAAAATATTTTATTCCGACTTCTGATTTTAACACAATCACCTAACAAAATGTTTTGCAATTGATTTTTTTTTTACAAAAATTGTAAAAAAAAGTTGAAAAATCTGTACTTTATATAAAAATAATAAATTGTTTGAATTTCATAAAAGTATTTTTAATTTTTTTAATCTAATTTATGCTATTTTTTTTATTAAATTTTAAAAACTTTTATTTTGTATTTTCATAAAAACATAACCATTTTTACTTTTTTTTATATGATAAATTGAATTTCTCGTGAGATTTTGATAAAGGGGTTTAATTTCACTTATTATGTAAGTTATGGGGCCTAATCACTCCAATTGAAAGTTGTGGGGGTTAATTTAACAATTGTTCAAACTTATGGGGTCAATCACCACTTTCCCGATTGTTAAACTACTATTGCTTAATTCATATTAAGCTCAAGTTGTCGCCAAATAAGCTGACTAACAATTATGTCCAACCCATTTCCAATAATTGATTAAACTATCAAACACAGGATTCTTCCGAAAACTGTGATATCTCACAATCAATCATCTAACAGGTTAGTTTAACTGACCTGTATTAGTACGTGCTGGAAAGACGACATGATGCTCGAATTTCGGTCCAATGTCAGCCAGGTTTAATTGATCAACCACCAAATTCTGTTTTAAGAAAAAAACATCACTCAGAAACTTCCATTGAATTTAGCCTTATTCCAGATAGAAATTAATACAGGAGAATAGGGGCAACGACTGAAAATAATAATGATAACAAACTCATCATCCCTACTCCATAATACAGAGTATAAATATATGACCACCAAATTTAAGAAGAAAAAATATCAATGATGTCTTGGCCTAGTGGTGGTCTGGTGGAGACTCAATGCTTGTGAATGACAAGTTGCTGATCCCCCTCCCCTAGTATAATATTGCATTTGTGCCTCCTTTTAAAATAAAACAACAGAAAAAATTATTTTAAATGGTCGTCTTTTTAATCTGTGCAAAACAATCATACCAAAAAGGGGATTTCCAAAGAAACAATCAAGTACGATATTGCAGCTTCAAATATGCAGTATGAAGTATAACTTTGCTCTTCTATAGTACAAAAGACATGGACTATGACGTTTATCTAGAGGAAATATATCTGGGAAAGGTGTCGACAAAAATTTTGCTTATTGGTTCTACGTAGATGTTTAACTCGGAATGTTAACCATCTTTGCCCAAAAAGTAAAAAATACTGTGCTTGTTGGAGGGAACCGGAAGGTGATGAATCTACGAGAAGTAACTTTAGTGTCAACCAGACAACCACTTCACAAGAGAAAATAGAGAAGTTGTCATCTTGGATATAAAATGTTTTATTATTGTTTATCAAGCAAGAAAGGGACTATTCCAGTGTTCATTTAGCATGAAAATGCCGCTATCAAAGAATCCAATTACGAAAATAACTATGTTCCTCTGCCATGTCAAAGTTTCCAGTCTCATGTCCTTGGATCTTGTCACAACAATTGTTTTTATGAGCATTAACATCAGCAGAAATCTTTAACATACACCAAAAAAAACCCCTCAAATCAACAACTACAAACACAGTGAGCAGTACATACTAAATTAAGCTTACTAAGAGTAGAGCAGATACTCCCTTGGCCCTAAAAAAGGTTTGATACCATCTAAAAAAAACTTATTTATACGAACAAAGAAGGCTACCTCAAATGGCCTTCTAGACTTAACATTATGGTGAGTTTGGATAGCAAAATAGGAGGGAAAGGGAGGAAGTGAGATAGAGGGAGAGAAAAGGGAGGGGAAATGAAGTAGGCGTGTTTGGATACAATTTGCCTCCAGGTCTTTCCTTTGATGGAGGGATTTTGATTTGCCTTGGGAGCCTTGGAGGAGGGAAAATGGATCCCACCAATCCTCCTACCCTCTTTGCTATCCAAACAAGGGCCTTTGCATCCCTCCATCCCCCTCCCCTTCCTTTCCCTCCAAAGCCATCAAATCCAAACAAGGCATTAATGTTATACTCCAATTAGACCCATTTATTTCAATTTTTAATTTAAGATTATATGAGAACGGAACCATTTTCAGTTGACAGTTAATATAGAAGTGAAAATCATTTTCGGATTAATTAAACCGGAAACATAAAAAACATACCTGCTCTCCCTTTTTGCCAAAGGTTACACAATGTGGGTTTCCCATACTCACACAAGTAACAGCCCAGGTGTCTCCGTCAACTAATAAATCAGCTTTAACAACTGAAAGTTCCTTATTTGAAGGGAGATTTGTAGGTACATCAGTTGCTGTAAGTATTGGTTCACCCATATCAACTTTCACCTGAAAATACACCACATCGTGTTTCTTATTACAAAAGACGGGACAGTCCTTCCATCCCACACATATTCTCATTTGACTTTGGTGGTCAAACGATGTCGAATTGTTGACCTACGTTACTCTGGTACTTCACTTAGCGTATCATGTATTCAACACGTATTGTGTCCGATACGACACAACAACTCATTTTAGACCAACAAATTGAAAACTTCGCTACAAAATAGTTGTATCATACTTGCAGACAAGTCAAAGTAGAGACACTATATCATGTGAAACGCTGAAAGCAACTTTTTGAAGTTGACATAATCGCAAATATGAGTACCTAGTCTAACCACCATGAAAACACCCAAAAAAAGGGAAAAAAAAAAGTATTGAATGCCATAAAATTTACCTGCCCATCAGCTTGAATCTCAGGAATAATAAGACCAGCCCCAGTATGGATAGTGAAACTGAAAAAAAGAGAATGAGATATGTGACATACTGAGGAAGCATGTTTTACGATAACCTCTTGATTGCAGAAGAGAACTGTTTCTAACATATTGCACAAAATAAATACAATAACTTCTAGTGCAGAATAGTTTTCTTGTGCATAAAAACATGTGATTGATCACAGGTAACTGTTAGCACCGAAATCCTGTGATGATAAATAGCTCACAAACTAGTTAATTTGATGATACGGAAACAAAATATTGTTCATACCTATGTGTGCCCTGCAAATTTTGAAGCTCGGCTATGAATCTGGCAAAGCACCTCACTCCATTACCACACATCTGTAAGAAGGAAGTAAAATGGAGTGAACATAAGGAAAATGTGGTCTTCCCACTTCGCCATCATATAATATTAGAGGAATGAATTTACATACTTGACAAATGGGTTATCGGTTTTCCTCAAATCACAGCAAATAGCAAACTGAACCCCCCTTATTTTGTAACCGTATTATGGCGTATCATGATTTCTGGTTCTAAATAAGCGTATGATAATGTAAAAGTGTGCACTAGAGTGTATCTTGTATGAATGTTATGTATTCGCATCGGAGGGTAGGGTACTATAGATTAGGAAAGCATGCTTTACAACAACAATCCCATGAGTACAATTTTCAACTAAAAGAGAATCGTGACATGAAGAAGGTATAATAATCACAAGTATACACACCTCTGGTTCACTTCCATCAGAATTAAAAATTCTCATAGTATAATCAGTACCCTTAACTCCTGGCATTGCAAAGATAACTCCATCAGCACCAATTCCAAAATTGCGGTCACATAACTTAACTGCTTGCTCAGGAGTTATCTTGGGCTCGGATGAATCTCTATTGTCGACCTGATACCAAGCCAATGAAGTTAAAAAGGAAGCAGTCATGTTGGAAGACAACTCAATTCCGAATAGGGTAACATACAAATAAAAGGAAGAATATAGAATACCAAAATGAAGTCATTGCCAAGTCCATGATACTTGACGAAATGAAGAACACCACTTTCCTTCCTATCAAGAAAGGATGAATTAGAAATGTCCTCAGAAGTTAGGGGGGCCATTGATACAGCTGAGACTCGAAAACCCGAACTTAGTTTCAGAGACTTGTTCAATGTCAAATTGTTTGGTGAGAAAGAACAATGTTGGGACTGAATCACATTAGACAGACAAGGTCGAGAACTTGACAGCAATGACGAGGAGGAGGGGATAGAAATAGAGCTTCTGGCAACTGCCATTGATTCTGACTGCAACATCAGAAGTAATAATTTGATTATTATTATAGGTTTGAAGATGAAGAATCGATTGAGATTGAGATGGGTTTATTATGAAAAACTTACCAGGATATGAGCTTGACTTTACCTTCCTCAATCACGCTCTACTATGTTTTGCAGCTACTTCACCAAATTTTATCTGCCCTAAATGTCTTCTACTCCTTATAAATCACAGAGGTTACCTAATATAGGCATGAGTTTGAAATGAACCAAATTTATATTATGTGTTTGTTTGACTAAAATATAAATTTCATATTCATACCTCAAATTCATGAGATATGAGTTTCTTATATTTATAGTAAAAAAAAACAAAAAGTGATAAAAATAATTATGTCATATTGTAAAAAAATATTTTTATATATTTATTTGATTAATTTTATCTACATGATGTAATAGTATTAAATTTTTTTTAAAAAAATAGGGTAATTTGATAATTTATACCTTTAATAACTCAATTTGTTAAATCTTATTCCTAACCTAACTTTTTTTCAAAACTTATACCAAAAATCCTATTTTCTTCCAAACTTAATACCAAATCTTTTAAAAGAACTTAAAAATACTATTTTACCCTTACTAATTAATCCATCCACCATTTCTCCACACCTTTACCCATTAACACCCACATCCACCATAACCAACACCACGACACCACTTTTTTTCCCGTCGACACCGCCGTCAGCCTCATCTGCCCTCCTGAGTTCTGTCGGCAACCCCCATTAGATCCACAGTCATCCCGTCGAACACCCTAATTTTTAGTATTCAAATGTCTAAGGAATTACTGAAACTCGGAATACATATTAAGTGAAATTTTAGAATTTTATGATACTAGAGTGAAAATAATGGTACTTGCTTGAAAACAAGTTATTTTAGGGGTAAATAAAAGGTAACAAACAGACATTTCGGAGGATGAATATGTGACGAGTGACATGTTATAATTGGAATAGGTAATGAATTATGTGTGTGCTGATTTGTTTAGGTATTTGCAGATTATATTTGTTCCGAGTGTAATTTCGGAGCAATTATCGTTACCACCCGTGGCTTGTAGAATAATGTCTTGAGTTGAACCCTTCTTGCTTCTATCGTCCCTCTCGGCCTCTCCTGCAACAATGAACGAACTGAGGGCTTGGCTTTGTGCCAAGCGTACTCACTCCGACGCTCAAGTCAGTAAACTTAAAGGATTAAGCTGTGTCACTTGGCTAGATATGTGTTGTAGAGAGATAAGGGAGATATTACCAGATGAATAGTGTATTTAGATTCAGTTGTGGGATCCTTTCCTCAAAGAAGGTTGAGGAGTATTTATAGGCTTTCACCTTTTGTCACGTAGTGGCCAAGTGGCCAAGTGGCTATTAGGTGGAAAGACTGTTCTACCCTCGGCCGATGGACCTATGGCAGGCCGGCCGAGGGCCTTGGATGTGAGTACGCGGATATGTGTCCCTTGGCGGGTTGTCGGCCGAGACCAGTGTGACAGTGATGGGATGCATCGGCTAAATTTTCTAAGTCGTTGACTTTCTTTGTGGATATCTTTGACTTTGCTCGGTGTGTTGACTGGTCGGCGGTGCGAGAATATGCCCCATCAATTTGCCCCAGCGTAGTCTATGCCGTGGTATGGGCTCCGATGTACGTTTGAGCGTATATTCTGCGCGCAAGTAATTTTCACAAATTTTCAGATCGGCTTCTTCTTGTGCATCGGCGTGGCTCTTGTTAGGCCGTATCATACACCATATCCCCCCTCCACATGGATGCGTAAAGGGTATCCGATGTGGAAAAGAACATGACGCTGGCCGAGACCAGGGCTGAGAGTGTCGGTTGATTTTGATTGCCCCCGGCCGGTGCTTCCTAGCTTGGTTGATCGGGTGGCCGGCGGAGACTAGATACCTAGGAATTTGTTGAGGGAGATGAATAGTCGAAGAGATGTGAATGGGCGTGTTTGAAGACGCTTGGTCACTGTTGCATTGATTGACATCCCGCGGTTGCATGCTTGACACGTGTATGTTCGCTGATTGGTTGACGCTTCATGGGCTGTGCCCTGATTGGTCCTTCTTCATGGGCTTTTCTCTATAAATAGGGCAGTTATTCCTTGATTTTGGCCTCCATTTTATTTTCGAAAATTTTCTCCAAAATCTTCATCTCTCCAAACTTTCAAGGGTTGTCTTCGTCTTCTTAATCTTCGGAGTATTTGATCCGGCGAGTGTTTTTCTTTAAGGTAAACAAGCAAACTTTTATTTTTCTTGCTAGTGATTTGTTGTGAATAATGTCTTCTGCTGATGCTGGACCTAGTAAACCTGCGTCGGGGGGCCCTAGGTCTCCTTCTCCTGAAGTTGATCCCCAAATCCTGGAGGAATGGGAGGATTCTGACTCTTTTGGCGATCTTGGTGATGATTTTGGTGATGATGTGGAAAGGTCTCGTCCTAGTGAGGGGAGACAGTACGTCATGGATCACGGCTATGTCTGTAAGATCCGTCTTGACCGTGCTTGGTCCCGTAAGCTTGCCCGTTGTTCCGGTGGGAAACTTTTCGAGGATCATTTTTTCTTTGGTGGGGGATACGAAATTGTTATCCCCGAGGAGGGTCAGCCGTATGTTGTCCTCCCCGGGTGATCTTGGCGTATACATGCGGCATTTGGAGTACGGGCTCCGGTTTTCCGCCGAATGGGTACGTTGTGGCCATAATTAAAGCTATGAACGTTGCCGTTGCCCAACCGCACCCGCTGCCGCCATGAGGACCATAATTGGTTTTTGTCGGCTTTGTCTTTTTAAGGGAGAGGCTCCGACGGTGAATTTATTCCGCCGACTTCATCATCTTAAACCGTCACTCCCTGGCCGCGTCGGATGGTACAGTGTGCGGACGGAACAGGGTTATGTCTCTGTTGACAAACTTTCTTCTTGCAAGGACTGGCAAGGTCGGTGGGTGTACGTTAAGGTGCTTGGGATGACTATCCACGCCCGCTCCTTCCAAAGACCGGAGTTAATTTGCGGTGTGAGACTAGGGCGGAGCATGACGGATGGGTCACTCGGAAGCATCTTAAAATGGATGCCGCCAGGTCGTTCTCAAGGAGGACGAGAGGTCGGCAATGAGGCTCTTTGAGGTGGACAAGAGTGGGATGCCGAAAAGATGGATTCCCCGACGACAGATCATTCATTCAGGATGAGCCGCTTTGCTATGTCGGCCTCATATCGGCCCTAGCACGGGGTGAGTGGGGTCGGTGTGAGGCTCGTCGCCGCTCTCAATGTTCCTTTATTTTCGAACTTCGATTTATTTCCTCTACTTGACTCTTGCTTTGTTTCTTTTGCAGACCACTTTGGACCCAGGACCTATCCGAGGATCTTCTTCGGAGAATGGGGCCGCACAAAGATAAAACCGTTGCTAACTTGCACCCCAAAGCTCTAGCCCATGACCGCAGGACGTCGCCGAATGATCTTTTGGAACATGGTGAAGGTCTTGAGCGAGGGGAGGAGGCGCAGCGAGGGTTGTTAGCGGCGTAGTGCGTCGGACGCGGAAGACACCGGCCCAACTCCCATTCCCTCCCCTAAGAAGGTGGAGATTGTTGATATTCCCGATGAGGGGGACTCTGACGCAGAGGGATCTCCCCTTATCCGTAAGAGAAAAGGGCGCTTCTACCGCCGGCAAGGAAGTGCCTCCTCCGGTCAAGAAGGCCAAACATGGTACCTATCCGACTTGTGGCTTAAATTTAGCCGTGCCATTAGGTGTTTCGATAAGTCAACGTTGATACCGATGTTTTAACCGAATTTCTGCGGCAGACCGGCCGCGATCGGCTATTGCTCACGTTGGGCAGCAGGCGGTGGGGTCTTCTGCGCAGGTTGGTGATCAAGGCGCCACCGTCAACCCTTCATCCCAGAAGGCTTTCGTCTCCCAGCCGCGGGCTAGTGGTCAATTTGTGACCACCGTCCCTTCATCCCAAAAGGCTTCCGTCTCCGAGCTTATAGAGGAGGGCACGAAGCTAATTAGGGAGCTGGCGAGGTGGAACGTGGCTACCGGTGCTCGTCTCATGGAGCAAGAGAAGGCCGTGGCTCGGGCTGTTCATGAGCGTAACGCCACTAAGCGGTGGTGCGTCGGCGAAGGCCTGGATCTCCTCAATGAGCGAAGCTCGGGGAGAAGCCGAGAAGGCGCTCTTGGGCCGAGAGAAAACTTAGGGAGGACGCCGAAAAGGAGGTCCTTCTTTGAGAGGGCTAAGGCCGAGGTGCGGCGGCCGAAGGCCGGCGGTCGCCGAGGAAATGTGACCTTGCTCGGGCGTGCCGACCTCTATCTCCAGCAGAGGAACGAGTCCGAGGGCCTGTTTAAGGCTCGGGCGGAGGTGGTTCGGGGCAAAGAGGCCATCATCAAGCAAAAGGAGGTGGACATCGAGATGCTCCAAACCGTCTTGCTCCCCAAATCGTGCGCCGAGTTCCGGAATTGGCCGAAGATCTTTGCTAGGGAAGTTATCGGGAGCTTTTCCCTCTCGATGGTTCTTTCCGGGGGCGGGTTCGACGTCTTTCGCTTGATGACAAGCTCGAGGCTAAAGAGAAAGCCGCGGTGGAGAAGGCCAAGGAGGCGGTGAAGGCGAAGATGGAGAGGGAGGCGGCCGCGGAGAAAGCGACTCTTCTTTGCCGAGAAGGCTAGGGTGGCTAAGGAAGAAGCCGAAAGGATGAGGGCATTTGAGGTCGCCGAGGCCAAGGCCGAGGCCGCTAGAAAAAGCCTCTTTGGGTTGCCCTCAAGAAGATGCGGCTACCGAAATGCGATGGCGGCAAAGAAGCGGGCTTAGGGGAGCAAGTTTCTGACAGATCTCTTTTTGACTCCTCACATACTACCATGTCTTTCGCTTGATGAGAACAAGTTTACAGCAGATCCGCTTCGGTGTTCGGGGCCAATTACCCAATCCTTCCCCCGCTATCTCTTGGTACATGAACATAATTGTAGCTTTTGCTTTTTTGTACAACTTTGGTAGGTTGTGTTTCGGCTCATCCCTGTGGGGACGGCCGTAGTCTGTATTCTTTTCACTTGTAATCTTACTTGTAACTTATCTTCTAATAATAGTTCGTTTCTTTCGCCTTCGGCCTGGCCGAGGTCTTTATCTCATCTTCCTTTCCCTTGCGCTAATAGTTGAGCATCTCAATCTGTACTTAGCGTTTTTTTGTTTCATTATGTTTTTTTTTTTTTTTTTTTTTTTTTTTTTTTGGCCTCTGTTTCCGCCTTGGCTTGGGCGAGGCGGTCTTAGAGTGTGTTCCTCAACTGTGTGACGCTTCTAAGGCGTTTTGATCACTTTGCGAGTATCGACTGCGCTGGTAGAGACCGTCGAGGTATTTATTTCTTGAGGATGATTGCCATTCTTGCCGGTGTGACGGTATCAACCGGCGAGTGCTCCTCGTTATTGACTGCCGCTCTTGTCGGTATGACAGTGTGAGCCGGCGTCGGTTTCTTGATAGCGTGTTACGTGGCGTCTACCACTTGGGGTGACTGCGACGGCGCTGTATTTCTTCGCAACGACTGCCGCTCTTGTCGGTATGACAGTGTGAGCCGGCGTCGGTTTCTTGATAGCGTGTTACGTGGCGTCTACCACTTGGAGTGACTGCGACGGCGTCTACCTCTTGGGGTGACTGTCGTGGCGTCTACTACTTGGGGTGACTGCGACGGCACATGTTGTATTTCTTCGCAACGATCGCCGCTCTTGTCGGTATGACAGTGTGAGCCGGCGTCGGTTTCTTGATAGCGTGTTACGTGGCGTCTACCACTTGGAGTGACTGCGACGGAGTCTACCTCTTGGGGTGACTGTCGTGGCGTCTACTACTTGGGGTGACTGCGACGGCGCTGTATTTCTTCGCAACGACTGCCGCTCTTGTCGGTATGACAGTGTGAGCCGGCGTCGGTTTCTTGATAGCGTGTTACGTGGCGTCTACCACTTGGAGTGACTGCGACGGAGTCTACCTCTTGGGGTGACTGTCGTGGCGTCTACTACTTGGGGTGGCTGCGGCGCATTTTGTATTTCTTCGCAACGGCTGCCGCTCTTGTCGGTATGACGGTGTGAGCTGGCGTCGGTTTCTTGATAGCGTGTTACGTGGCGTCTACCACTTGGAGGATCTGCGACGGAGTCTACCTCTTGGGGTGACTGTCGTGGCGTCTACTACTTGGGGTGGCTCGACGGCAAGTATTTGTATTTCTTCGCAACGATTGCCGCTCTTGTCGGTATGACGGTGTGAGCGGCGTCGGTTTCTTGATAGCTAAGCTGGTGGAAAAATTACACTCGATGGAAGGTTTGGATGATTTTTATTAGGTAAAGGCATGCGTCGGGGTGTCCACAGCTGTTTTGGACACCTCCGCCGCTACATCGATTTTTACAAGACTACCAACCTCCTCGGCTCATCACAGCACACCTCTCCCAGTCGGCCACTAGTTGTCTCCATGAGGTCGCCCTCCCGCTGTAAGGACGGACCTTTTCCTTTTCGGACTTCCTTGCCTCTTTGAGGGATTGCATATTGCATCCTCGGGCAGCTATCTGGATGTTGATCACCTCATCCTTCTCGTCTTTGGAGACGAGCTTATGCGCTTCCCCCCGGTCCGAGACGTACAACAGTGTTAGGGCCCGGATGGACATTACTGCGTCGGCCTCGCTCAGGGTGACTCGGCCTATGAGAACGTTGTAGGCGGACGAGCCGTCAATGACCACGAACTCAGCTAGGACGTTTTTAGCCGCGTTCTTTTCGCCGAACGTCACCGGGAGTCTGATTGATCCCAGCGGCACCAGGCCGCCCCGAGAGAAGTCGTATAGGGGGTTGGTGCGGGGGCTCAAGTCCTTGATCTTGGCCGAGGCCGAGAAAGCACTCTCTAAACATGATGTTCGTGTATGCGCCCTGTGTCAATCGGCACCTCTTGACCAGGTGGTTGGATATGTCCAAATTGACTACAAGCGGGTCATTTTGTGAGGGGCGATGACCCCTTCGTAGTCCTTTCTTCCAATAGTCATATCGGGGATGTTTGCAGAGGGGATCCCTGAGTTGGGCACAAAGTTGATGGCCTGATATAGCTCGTTTAGGTGTCGTTTGTGCCCATGAGCGGACCCTCCGTTCTCGTTGCCCCCGATGACAACATGAATCACTCCTATCCGCTCGAAGACGGATTTCTTATCTGAACTGCCGGCGTCAGTCTTTTGGCCTTTTGCAACGTACTTGCCGAGGCTTCCCTTCCGGATCAGTTCCTCTATGGCATTCTTCGGATGGCGGCGATCGTTGGTTAAATGGCGGTGTGGCCGTGGTACTCACAAGATCGGCTCGTGTCACCGTCACTTTTTGGCTTGGGGGTCTCTCCCACTTCTGGCCCTCGTTTTTGCTCAGGACGAAGACCTCGGCGGCTGATACGACGAGAGGGGTTTTATCACTATACCGCCCGGTGGTACGTTCTCGAATTCCACCGGCGCCCGCCGAAAGTCTTGCTTTACGGTCGGATCTTTCCGACCGCGATCTATTATTCTCACGGCGTCTTCCATCGGACCGCGAACCGTTGTTGTCGCGGCGTCCTTCGTCCTGACCGTCCTGCCTGTGACTCTTCTTTTCTGAGAGCTCGGCTTCGCTGGGATCTACCCAGGTCTTGTGATAATCTTCCACCTTGATGGCTTGGTCGGCCAACTTCCTGGCGGCGTCCAAGCCCAGGCCTCCGCTCTTGATGAGCTCGTTTTTTAGGGCTCCCCTTGGGAGGCCCTTCATCAGCGCGAAGGCCGCCAGCTCGGGATTAATTTCTCGAATCTGCTGGACCTTTCCATCAAACCTCTTCACATAGCTCCGGAGAGACTCGCCCCCCTCCTGTCTGATAGTCAGGAGGTCAGATGTCTCTACGGCTCTTCTCTTGTTGCAAGAGTACTAGGCTAGAAAGGCGTCCTTCAGGTCGGCGTAATAGTACACCGAGCCGTCGGGAAGCCCTTTATACCAGCTCTGAGCCATCCCATGCAAAGTTGTTGGGAATACTCGGCACCAGACCTCATCAGGCTGTTCCCATACCGACATGTAAGACTCGAAAGCCTCAGCGTGGTCGGATGGATCACTATCTCCTTTGTATGAAATAGGTGGCAGCTTGAGCTTAGTTGGCACCGGGACTTCCAGGACATAGGCGTTGAGGGGCTGCCTGACCACGTGTCGAACGACACGCGGCGATCGGCTCCTCGCATCCCTAACCTGGCTCCTTCCCCCGTAGCGGGAGGGGCTCCTTCTTCGACTCAGACTCCTTCTCCAGCTCTGCTGAGTCGGACTCCTCTGGCTCCTTCGGGGTGAGCCTCGTTCGTGTGGCGGGGACGCTGTCCTCCCACGAGTGCGGGAAGGACTTAGGTCTACCGCGCCCACTTTGGGCTCCCCCGGCATCTTGACTGGGTCGGCTTCTCCTAGTGCTCCGTTCAAATTTCTCGGAGTCACGTTTTGGGCCCTGGTCTCCCGGATGATTTCCGCCGCTCTTGTCGGCGTGACAGCGTGAGCGGGCGTACATCGATTAGGTCCGGGGAGCATTTTCGGTTTCGCTACGTCAACCAATTGTCCCATGATGGTGACTGGTTGTTGGCGGCGGCGTGTCGGGTATTATTGGCATCCCGAACTCGGTTGGATTACTCGCCGGTGGAGGGTCGCACGACTCGCAGTTGTTGAAAGCATCATCTTGGCGGAATTCGGTTTCGTCCGTCACGACTACCTCTTGTTGTTTCGACATCTCCTTAGCTTTTTGGGTGGGTTTTTGTTGATTTGTTTTTTTTTGTTTGGGAATGAATGTGACTAGCTTCTAGTGTCGTTTTCCCACAGACGGCGCCAATTGTTCCGAGTGTAATTTCGGAGCAATTATCGTTACCACCCGTGGCTTGTAGAATAATGTCTTGAGTTGAACCCTTCTTGCTTCTATCGTCCCTCTCGGCCTCTCCTGCGACAATGAACGAACTGAGGGCTTGGATTTGTGCCAAGCGTACTCACTCCGACGCTCAAGTCAGTAAACTTAAAGGATTAAGCTGTGTCACTTGGCTAGATATGTGTTGTAGAGAGATAAGGGAGATATTACCAGATGAATAGTGTATTTAGATTCAGTTGTGGGATCCTTTCCTCAAAGAAGGTTGAGGAGTATTTATAGGCTTTCACCTTTTGTCACGTAGTGGCCAAGTGGCCAAGTGGCTATCAGGTGGAAAGACTGTTCTACCCTCGGCCGATGGACCTATGGCAGGCCGTCCGAGGGCCTTGGATGTGAGTACGCGGATATGTGTCCCGGCTGGCAGGTTGTCAGGCCGAGACCCAGGTGACAGGCCGATGGGATGCATCGGCTAGGCTGTCTAAGTCGTTGACTTTGCTGTGGATATCTTTGACTTTGTTCAGTGTGTTGACCTGGTCGGCGGTGCAGAATATGCCCCATCAATATTCAATGAATATTGATGGCATAAAAACGGTAGCCTGCCTTACCCATTGATACAGACACTACAACGCCCACCACAATCACTCCACTTTCCCACATGTTCGGCGGGAGATGGTGGAGCTAGAAGGGGTCGCCCGCAGGAGGGAACCGATGGAGCGCCGCCGATGGTGCTGGCGGCGGTGCCAACGGGGAAGAAAGTGGTGTCATGGTGTTGGCTGTGGACCTGTGGTGGATGTGGGTGTTAATTGGTGAAAGGGGTGGAGAAATAGTGGGTGGAGTGACGTGGACTAATTAGTAAGGGTAAAATAGTCTTTTTAAGTTTTTTTTAAGATTTGGTATTAAGTTTGGATGAAAATAGGATTTTTGATATAAGTTTTGAAAAAAAATTATCTTAGGTATAAGATCTGAAAAATTGAGTTATTCTAGGTATAAGTTATCAAATTACCCTTAAAAATATTGTATTTTGAAGATTTCTTGCTTTGATTGATTTTTAACCCCATACCATCCAAACTGAAACAAACACAAAGTATGGGGTATCAAGTTCCAACCCGATACCACCCAAGTATGACTCCTGATTCCAAACCCATACCCACGCGCGAACCAAACGCCCCCTTAGGAGTGTTCACGGTTCGACTACCAAGCGAACCTGCTGAGACGGTTTTCCCGGTTCGGTTCACCGTCTAATTTTATTCAAGCACTCAGGTCCTTCGACGAGAGCGTGCAGCGAGGGGTGACACGGGTTGTTGAAGGATGGCTGAAAGGGGGCCACAATGAAGGCGGCGTTGCAGGAGCACCGCAGTGGATGTATGTTTTTAGATTTCGTGTTGTGGCTGAAGGATTCGGGAAGCACATATGAATCGAGATTGATTTGCTTTTGGTGTTTTCTTCTACTACTCACCCTATAAAATTAAACAGAAAACCAAAACCGAATCAGATTCTCTTTAAAAATATCGTTTAGGCATGTATACTCCCACTATTAAATAAAAAAACAATTAAAAATTGAAAAACAAAAAACTCCTTCTTACTTAGCGGTTAACATAAACCTTTCTTCCTCCTATATAAAACCCACTTCTTCCATATTTATTGTTTGGGTCTGATTCCTCATATATGGTTCACGCTATGAATATCGGTCCAACCAGGCGGCAGAAGGCAGCAGCCCATAGGTCACGGATAGCAGACTAAGGGGAGCTAAGTGAAAGCCCATAAAATGGAAGCACGACAGCCTTGGAGAGCAAGCAAGCTAGACCCTCCTAAGGTTTAGTCTTATATAAGTCGAAAGAAGGCAAAGGAATATTCATTCATAATACATGCAATCACATAGCAACCTTAACACTAGTGCTGAGTCCTCACAGCGGGCTTATAGAATTAGGTGCATGAGACCGGCCCATAAGCAAGTGAGGTTCTATCCTAAAACCAATTGGTGATAGGAGGAGCAGCCCACTAACTTATAAGCTAGCCTTTTCACTATTATTCTACCGATGTGGGACAATTCCCCTCACACACATATGGGAAAAGACCCCAACAACTAGCAATATTGTCGTCTAAGTCATCTTGTACTCATGACCTCATAATTATAATTGGTTAGTGGAATACTTAAAAGAATACCGTTTCCTTCCCGCGGTCGTTTCCCACATTGGGTTTTTCGCGTCACCAAATCTCTTATGTCAAATCTCTTATTTACGTTCTTTATTATTCGCATAACAATCATACAAACGCATACATAATCTTTCGTCCATACAATATCATATGATTATCAATATTAGGACAAGAATACACCATGTCGGGGAATAAACAAGTCATCCAAGGAACCACACCAAAATCTGAGGGACGTCAGTCGCCACCGATGTCACCAAGTTCACCACCAGCATTAGGGGTGAAAACTTCGGTGTCAAGACCCCCACCAAAAGCCAATCTTCCACCTAAGACCAGTCAGCCACCTCCAAAGGTGTAACACCCCCTTTTTACCCGGCCAAGGCAATGGGCGGATGTTACCATCTCGGTTTCCCGAGGCGGTAATCGGAGTTGCAATTAACAAACAATTAAATAAATAACAAGTTTAGTGATTTACAAATGATTTAATTAATGAAAGATAAATGTGAACTAGACATGATACACTTGTATACCATCTAAGTTATCTATCTATGCCACTCGACTCCAAGTCCGATGCTCGTCCTGTTTCCCGCGTGATGACATCAAATCAACCTGTACTTATCACGCTCCTCATATGATTGGAAATATCAAATGGATCGACACAGGCCATGCAACACCCCTATACACCAAGGTGCCTTACCAAGACCACCTAATGCATGGAAGTGCTACCATCTCGGTTACCCAAGGCAATGTATATCAAAAGGACCATAAAAGAACGTACTTTATTAAATAAGTTTAGTGCGATACATAACCAAAACCAAAACTGTCAAATGAAATACAACTGTTCCAAAATACCAAAACTAACTAAATAAAGTATAAAGTTCAACGACACAACGGAAGACTCTAAGTGACACGTGGTGACTCAATCCCAGCTATCCCAAGCGCATCCATCTCATACCTGCTCAAGAACTGCTCACCATCCCCGAATAGATCACCAAAGTTTTTAAAACAATTAAACGGGGTATATTACTGGTTATATTACACAATATAAGATAAAGCAATATCAACAATACATACAATCATCCAACACCGTCACATCACCAATCACCTGACTAGCCTGAAGATCTAGTCTTGCCAGATTACGGCCGCAACCAGTAATCCACACCGCCAGTGGGGGACCGCAACCATTCCCACCTAAGCCCCGCTCATCAATACCGAGCGCAAACCCATATTCCTTAATGTGCACATCCCCTCTTGTGGCGGGTTCCACAAGGAGCGAATCAAGGGCGTGAAGCCACTCCCGGAAGTGACTCTACTCAGCCGAGGGCGCACCTCGCGAACCACAGACAAACACAACCAACCAACTATACATCAACAATTACCAATTACCAATTCCAATACGATATAGATCAACAACATTAAACAACCATCAACAATCAACCAACCATCTAATACAATGTAACCAATAACTGAGTACAGAAACCCTACTTGGAATAGCAATCACCAAGATCGTCACAATCAGCTAATCAGAAACGTTCCTCTACGAAATCACCTCCTATCAATCACACAATCATACAATTACCATCTAACAATCACAATACTCCCAAAACCCCCAAAATACCCAATTGGGGTTTCAACCAAAATCAATACAACAACATAAAAATCATACTAGGATCTTACCCACAATGCGACAGTCTCAACGGCGTAAAGAACTTAGAAATCCGACGACACAAGCCTTGGGATTTGATAGCAATGCGAAAGAGAGAAGCAACGTAACTTGTTTTAATCTTTGTGAAAGTTAAAGTACTAAAGTAGGGTAAAAAGTGAAAAGAACTGGCGGATTAAGTTTATATATCTTTCTCACATTCCTAACAAAACCCGTCAAAAACAACCCGTAAAACTGACTTACTTGATCGAGTAAGTCACTTACTCGATCGAGTGACACCTACTCGATTGAGTACCCATCAGCAGTACACTGTTTTGCACGCACAAACTCACTTACTCAATAGAGTATCCAACAGTACAGAAAACCGTAGTATTACAGACTTTTCTCCTTAAAAATGAATTTCGTCCCCGAAGTTCAAACCCATACTCAAAGACAAATATACTAACTCAACCACGACACAACCACGCAACAAAAACTCAAAAAAAAAACCCTCAACCACAACTCATACCGACTCAAAACAACCACTAACTGTACTAAAACCAACATAAAACTATACCAAAACCTTATGCGATCATCTCCTACCCCCTAAAAGAAACATGGTTACGTCCCCGTAACCACACATACCTGATCAAAAAGAGACGAATACCGTTCCCTCATAGCCTCTTCCGCCTCCCAAGTAGCTTCCTCAACCTCGTGATTAGACCATAAAACCCTGAGTAACACCGTTTCCCCGGACCTAGGTTTACGAACCTTGCAATCAAGAATCTGTTTTGGCACCTCAAGATAAGACAAGGATTCATCCAACTCGATGTTCTTCACCTCTAACACATGGGAAGGATCACTCACATACTTCCGTAACTGAGACACATGGAACACATTATGCACACGATCCAACGCTGTTGGTAAAGCTAACTGGTAAGCAACCTCTCCCACACGATCCAAAATATCATATGGTCCAATGAACTTCTAGCTTAGCTTCCCTTTCTTACCAAACCGCATAACCCCACGCATATGTGATACCTTCAAAAGAACCTTATCCCCAACTTGAAACTCGATGTCACGACGATGTAAGTCCACATAACCCTTTTGTCGATCCTGGGCCGCTTTCATCTTTTGCCGAATCACTTTCACTTGGTCTATCATCTCCTGTACCATATATGGTCCTAAAACCACTGCCTCAGCTCGATCATCCCAGCAAATCGGACTCCTACACCTCCTCCCATACAAAGCCTCAAACGATGCCATCCTAATACTCGTATAGTAGCTGTTGTTGTAAGAAAACTCGATCAAATCCAACCTATCTTCCCAACCAATGTTGTCAGGATCGGGATCCTACTTTGGATCGAAGAGGGTGGTAGGATTGGATCGCAGGATCGAATCGTAGGATCGTAAGATCCTACAAATAGCTTGGATAAACAACTTTATATACAATTTGGTATAATTTGTGATGTATAATGTTAAAAGTTTATTTAATGACATCATATCAATATATTACATATACCTTTAATTTAGAGTTGTAAGCATAGAATAACAATCAACTCACAAATTTGGAACACAAAAAGCATTTTACGATCCTAAACGATCCTACCATCGATCCTACGCGATCCTGTACGATCCTATGTGATCATGATAGATCCTGTACCGATCCTATCACCAAGACGATTCTACGACGATTTGAATCGTTTTCCACTTTCTGGATCGTAGGATCGTAGGATCGTACGATCCTACGATCCGAATCGCGATTTTAACAACAATTTTCCCAACTACCACCAAACTCCATCACACAAGCTTTCAACATATCCTCCAAAGTCTTGATAGTTTGCTCTGTCTGTCCATCTGTTGCAGGATGAAAAGCAGTACTCATCTTCAAGGTAGTTCCCATCATCTTCTGCAACTCTTGCTAAAACTGAGAAATAAATCTCGCATCCCGATCTGACACAATGTCCTTTGGGACTCCATGTAACCTCACTACATGCTTCTTGTACCCATTAGCCAACTGAATCTTACTCCATGCATCTTTCATTGGAATAAAGTGAGCTAACTTAGTCAAACGGTCAACTATCACCCATATCATGTTATTACCCTTGTGACACCCTGCGATAATGTGGAAAATATAACTAATAAATTTAAGCGGAAATTATAAAATTTTAAAAACTTCTTATTATTAGTTAAAGTCTAACATGCGGGAGTCACTATCAAAATGAAATGAGTGCAATGATAAGTAAAGTTAGGTTATTACAAACCAAGTCTAGCAAAATAGGGGCAAAAAATATCCCACGAGTAACAAGTCTAAAGGTGAGTCTAAGCATAACGATAGTTTTTGTTGTTTTAAAGATGGTCCATAGGTTTGTTTTGGCCCAATAACAAAGACACTTGTTTTGTGACTCGGTTTTGCACTAAAAAGACTCACACTAAGACTTTTAAGGCATTCCGGGTCCAAATAACACCAAATTAATTTTTATGAAACGAAACACGATTTTGAAATTATAAAACCAAATAAATAATGTACCAATTAAAATCGAGTATTATTAAATTAGCGATTTTAATAAATTACCCATTAGGTTAAATTCGCGGGTGTTACAACCCTGCTGGCTCCTCGGTAAACCCACTATAAAATCCATGGAGATAAACTCCCATTTCCACTCAGGTACCTCAAGAGACTGAATCTTACCTTGTGGTCTTCACTGCTCTCCCTTAACCTTCTGACATGTCAAACACCTAGCCACAAACTCAGCTGTTTCCTTTTTCATTCCAGGCCGCCAGAAAGTTTTTTTCAAATCTCTATACAGCTTGTCACCACCCAGATGTACTGAGTATGGTGTGCAATGAGCCTTTGTCATGATTATCTTTTTTAACTCCTCATCTCTAGGCATACACCATCTCCCATCAAACCGAATACTCCCATCAGAATGAATAGAGAACCGAGACACTGTCCCTTTCTCTACTCCAGCTCTCCACTCCTGAATCTTAGAATCAAGAGCCTGCTTCATGCGAATATCATCATAAAGATCCGGTTTCACTGTCAAGTCTCCTCTAGCATCCCCTTTTTGTATCACATGCATCCCCATATTACCCACCTCATCTCTCAACCTCATTAAAGACATAACTGTGCATAGAGAATGCACACTCTTCCTGCTCAAACCATCAGCAACCACGTTTGCTTTCCCTTCATGGTATATGATATCCATGTCGTAGTCCACTATAAGCTCCATCCACCTCCTCTGTCTCATGTTCAGCTCCTTTTGAGTAAAGATGTACTTTAAACTCTTGTGATATGAAAACACCTTAAAGGTCGCCCCAATAAAGATAGTGCCTCCAAATATTGAGAGCTAACACAACTGCACCCAACTCTAGATCATGTGTCGGATAATCCTCTTCATAAGGCTTCAATTGCCTAGAAGCATAGTCAATGACTTTCCCGTTCTGCATCAACACACAACCCAACCCGTTCTTTGAAGCATCTGTATACACCTCAAAGTTCTCACACCCTTTAGGTAGAGCTAAGACTGGAGTTGTGGTCAAACGCTCCATTAATGTTTGGAACGCCGCCTCACAACTTTCATAGGTCTGGCGATCTTTGAAAAGTCTTTCACTAACTGACGATAGTACCCTGCCAAACCCAAGAAACTCATGATCTCTGCCACATTCTTCGGTGCTTTCCACTTAGACACTTCCTCTATCTTTGTAGGATTCACAGATACACCCTCTTTAGAAATCACATGCCTCATAAAGGCAACCTCCTCGAGCCAAAACTCACACTTCGACAACTTTGCATACAGCTGATTATCGCGCAAAGTTTGCAACACCAACCTCAAGTGCTCCTCATGATCCTCCTTAGTCTTGGAGTAGACTAAGATATCATCTATGAACAACACCACAAACTGATCCAAAAACTGACTGAAGACCCGGTTTATCAAATCCATAAACACCACCGGTGCATTAGACAACCCAAACGGCATCACCACATACTCATAGTGACCATACCTCGATCAAAAAGCTGTCTTTGGTATGTCTTCATACCAAATCCTCACCTGATGGTAACCTGATCTCAAATCAATCTTTAAAAAGACTCCTACCCCACTCAGCTGGTCAAACAAATCATCTATCCTTGGCAAAGGATACTTGTTCTTCACTATAACACCGTTCAGCTCCCTGTAGTCGATACACAACCTCCAGCTCCCATATTTCTTCTTCACAAACAGAACTGGTGCTCCCTACGGCGATACACTAGGTCTAATGTATCCCTTATCTATCAAATTATCCAACTGCTTCTTCAGCTCTGCTAACTCTTTAGGACCCATGCAATACGGGGCCTTAGAGAATGGTCCCGTCCCTAGTTTCAACTCCACACTGAAATCTATATCCCTCTTCGGTGGTAAACCTGGTATCTCCTCCGGAAAAACATCTGGAAACTCTCTCACCACTAGTATCTCATCAGCTGTTGGCCTAATCATACTATGATCTTTCACATGGCATAGAATCAAAGGACACCCCTTCCTCAGATAAGACTTTAAGGTCACCGTTGCAATCACTTTGACTTTAGGTTTGACAACAAACGCACGATAATACACAATAACTCCCTTAGGACCTCTCAAAGAAACTCTCTTTTGGTGAAAATCTATTCTAGCCTTGTACTTACCCAACCAATTCATACCAACTATCATCTCAAAACCGTCGATAGGAAATTTTAACAAATCTACTGGAAGATCAACCTGCCCAACTATCATAAATACACCCTTATACAACCTCCCACAAGACACTGACTCACCTGACGGTATAAAAACCTCATCTTTTACAGACTCAAACTCTCTCAAACCCAAAAGCTTAGCATGACCCGACGATACAAAAGAGTGTTACGCCCCCGAATCAAACAAACCAAAGGTAGAAACATTATTAACAAGAAAGGTACCAGTGATCACGTGTGCATCATCCTCAGCAACTTTATTGTCCATCATGAATAACTTGCCACTGGTCTTTTGCCCACCTCCTTGAACTGTACAAGCTAAAGTAGATGGCTCGGCAGCTGACCCCCGGTGGTTGTTAGCTTCCGGTTTCTGATAAGCATTACCACCATTGCGGTTGGATCCACCGTTGTTGTTACCATGCCCTCCTTGATTATTCCATGACCCAGTCGGTCGGTTACTCGCATAACTCTTAGTCGGACCCTGCGAAAAGCTCCCCTGTGATGGCCTATGAAAACCTCTTCCCCCGGCACTAGTACACCCATGCCTCTTGTGGCTCATACCGCCACAGTTGAAACAAGAGATACTCCAGCTGCTACTACTACCACCATGACCACGCCCATAAGAAGCTCCACCACTAAAATCCGATCCCGATGAGTAAGCCCTCGCCTGGTTATGATTACCCCTCTTATAACTAGACTGACCACATCCCTCGCTCTCAGCCTTCCTCTTTTCAGGACCTCTCTCCTTGTTCTCTTTAGCCATTTTGACCAACCTCTCATCTCTCCCTGCCCTCTCATAAACCTCCTTAACATCTGTAAGGACCCCTAACCGGTAACTTCTTCATGATCTGATAGGTCAACTCCTTCTCGAATCTCAATGTTAAGTTCTCCTGACTCAGCCCCATGTCCTCTGCATATCTGGATTTCTCATTAAACATGTGGTAATACTCAGCCACAATCATATCCGAAGTCATCTTGAACGAATCAAACTACTCCCTCAGCTTACTATGAACATGCTCCGACACAAACTCTCTACGCATAGCTCTCTTAAACTCAACTCATGGTATAGCTAACTTGCCCTGCTTCAGATAGAGATCTAGGGCACTCTCCCTTAACTTGTCCCACCACTCTCCCGCAGCATCTCTCAAGTAGAACGCAACTTGTTCCACTTTGAAGTCCTCGGAACAATGAACCACATTCAAGATGTTCTCCATCTCCCTATGCCAATTGTCGAGCAACATTGGCGCACCAGTACCCATGTATTCCTTTGGGTTGAAGCGGGATATCGTAGTGATCACCTAGGCAAAGTCTACCCTAACATCTTTGTCTTTCCCAAATCTCTTTAGGGCCTCAGTAAGCGCCTTTTGATGCTCAAGCATCTTGGCGATATCATCCACAGTCATCTCTTGTGCCCTAGCATACATAGCAGATCTCTTTGGCGGCATATCTTTGAGCTATAAGAGAAGAGACAAACGTAAGCACATAGCCTACGGCTCAAAGCATATACGACCTGTACAACACTTACTCGATCGAGTAACATAACCACTCGATCGAGTACCTTAACTCCAAAACCTGACCAGAACGTACACAAAAACCCACTCGATCGAGTCACTTACGTACTCAATTGAGTAGCCCCTACTCGATCGAGTACTCCTCCTACTCGATCGAGTTGCACAAAATAGCAGCCACAGTTCAACTTTACCAAAAACCCACTCAATCGAGCTGTGCCTACTCGATCGAGTCCACCCTACTCGATCGAGTCATGTCGAATTTTCTATCTACCCGCATGCTTTAAATTACTAACTTTTTGCAACAAAATATATATACGTATACATCAAACGCAAACATCCTATTCACATGTTACTATAATGCCACATTATAAACCAACTATCATGCAACATGCTTATTCACAAGACTTTATCATATATATCCACTTCATCTTCTTCCACCACATTCCCTATTCCACCACAATCATTCATCCAACATTTTCATATGACCTATTCATCCAACATATACAACTGAACATTAGTAAATACATAGTGATCCCATGACACCCGATAGTGACCGGTTTAAAGTTGTAGGGCAAGTTCGCGACTTTAGGACGTCTCCCAAGTCTTTGCATTAGCTCCTAATAACTCCTACCCAGGTTCATTTTAGTTTGACTCCCTAGGTTCATTAGGTTCATTAGTTACAGGTTCCAAAATCGTCGCTCTGATACCACTTTGTAACACCCCCATATACCAAGGTGCCTTACCAAGACCACCTAATGCATGGAAGTGCTACCATCTCGGTTACCCAAGGCAATGTATATCAAAAGGACCATAAAAGAACGTACTTTATTAAATAAGTTTAGTGCGATACATAACCAAAACCAAAACTGTCAAATGAAATACAACTGTTCCAAAATACCAAAACTAACTAAATAAAGTATAAAGTTCAACGACACAGCGGAAGACTCTAAGTGACACGTGGTATCCCATCTATCCCAAGCGCATCCATCTCATACCTGCTCAAGAACTGCTCACCATCCCCGAATAGATCATCACAGTTTTTAAAACAATTAAACGGGGTCTATTACTGGTTATATTACACAATATAAGATAAAGCAATATCAACAATACATACAATCATCCAACACCGTCACATCACCAATCACCTGACTAGCCTGAAGATCTAGTCTTGCCAGATTACAGCCGCAACCAGTAATCCACACCGCCAGTGGGGGACCGCAACCATTCCCACCTAAGCCCCGCTCATCAATACCGAGCGCAAACCCATATTCCTTAATGTGCACATCCCCTCTTGTGGCGGATTCCACAAGGGGCGAATCAAGGGTGTGAAGCCACTCCCGCAAGTGACTCTACTCAGCCGAGGGCGCACCTCGCGAACCACAGACAAACACAACCAACCAACTATACATCAACAATTACCAATTACCACTTCCAATACGATATAAATCAACAACGTTAAATAACCATTAACAATCAACCAACCATCTAATACAATGTAACCAATAACTGAGTAGGGAAACCCTACATGAAAAAGTAATCACCAAGATCATTACAATCAGCTATCAGAAACGTTCCTCTACGAAATCACCTCCTATCAATCACACAATCATACAATTACCATCTAACAATCACAATACTCCCAAAACCCCCAAAATACCCAATTAGGGTTTCAAGGAAAATCAATGAAACGACATAAAAATCATACTAGGATCTTACCCATAATGCGACAGTCTCAAAGGCGTAAAGAACTTAGAAATCTGATGACACAAGCCTTGGGATTTGATAGCAATGCAAAAAGAGAGAAGCAACGTAACTTGTTTTAATCTTTGTGAAAGTTAAAGTAGGGTAAAACGTGAAAAGAACTGACAGATTAAGTTTATATATCTTTCTCGCATTGCTAACAAAACCCGTAAAAAACAACCCGTAAAACCTAATCGATCGAGTGCCCCCTACTCGATCGAGTCACACCTAATCGATCGAGTACCCATCAGCAGTACACTGTTTTGCACCCACAAACTCACTTACTCGCCAGAGTAAGCATTACTCTATAGAGTACCCAATAGTACAGAAAACCGTAGTATTACAGACCACCCTAGAAATAGGTGGCAATTTACATAGACACGCACACGTCAGTTTCAATAAATGAATATAAGACACAACATGATAGATAAATATGCAACACGTCCATGATATGAATAAGACATTATTATACAATCACCACGCTGGTACCGGTATACGTCCAGACGTACACATACCTCCGATATTAGGGACACGCCCACGACATCACACCTCACAAATAGGTACTAAGAACACGTCCGGGGTACCGGGCCCGAGAATGACTCAGATCCCCTGTCAGATGTCATGCCTCAACCACACGATTCTCTCCATACTCAAATCATTAATGTGCACACCCCTCTTAGAGTGGGAAGCTCCAAGAGGCGACTTAAGTGTAAGACGGTCTCCCAACCGTCTTACGTCTCTTCAACAACAACAACCATATCCCCAACATATACAACAACAACAATGATATAATATGCAACACAACACATCAAAGTAAGACTAATTATGGAATACACTCTCCAACATGCCATAGACATCTATCTCTCCATTTATCCCGACTCCTTGAGTCATCATAAACCAATATCATGTTATAATGCATTTCCGACAACTTAAGAGACTCACTAAGATACTCAAACATTACCATGTGATGTAATACGATTCGTAAGATACAAATGATGTAAAAGACACACAAGCATGCATACACATTATTGAATTCGAGTAGGATAACCTACTTTTAGCATATCTTCATAAGCTACTCGAATTCGACCCGATTCCGTCTCATGAGACTGTCTCATCCTATACAAACCACACAATACTATCACAAATATATCCTACATTATTGTACACTATAAAATCCCTTATTATGACCCATTAATTACCCATATTACATACACTAATTACTAATTAATTACCCAAAACAAAACCTCCAAAAGTCAGGCTTCAAGCTAAATAGAGAATGGTAGATCTTAACTTACCAAGGTGGAAGAAAAGAGTAAAGAGGGTGAACAATCGACTAAACAAATCTTTAATCCCATTAGGAGGCATTTAGGAAGGTTTTAGAGAGAACAGAGAGGATTTGGAGTGAGAAGGAAAAAGGGCGAAATGATTTGAATAAGATAAGTGAGATCCTGAAATTGGTGTCTATCGAGTGTTGTTCAGTGACACTCGATTGAATGCCGAGTCCAATCGGTAGAGTGCCACTCACTCGGTCGAGTGCTCGCCCACCCAACGAGTGTCGGCCACTCGATCAAGTAAATCCTCAACTCGGTCCACTGCAACCCCACTAGGTCTAATCTAGGTCACACTTGGTATAGTATACGGTCATCCCTTGCTTCCGAGTAGTTCCCCACCAGTCTTGAGGTCTCCTCACACATCCCAAGGTACTTTTGCGGGTCCCAAAGAATCCGGGTATTACAATCTTCCCCCCTTAAAATGAATTTCGTCCTCGACGTTCGCCTCACTCCCTCATTCCCACTGATCTCTCAAGTCTCTTTATCTGTCTTGTTATCGATTTCAAGTCTTCTCTCTTTCCAAGCCCTTACCATATTCACTCTCTTACACATAAACACTTCTCAACTCAAGGTTCCCTCGACATTATCGCTCTCATAACGCTTGGTTTCTTTCTTTAACTTCCCGGTTGTTACATTTGATGAGTCGTAATTATATACATATTTATGTCTCTCCTTAGTTACTTTTGAGATGGTTTCGTGCTTATATATATCATTTATATGCCGTTATTTCTAGAATGTCGATACTTCCACCTTTTGGTATTTTAATGCATATTGGATGCATTCGAGGAATAACTGGTTGATAATGAGCACCGCGGAGTCGGCAAGACGGAGTATGTAATACCCGTAATTTTATAAGGTTTAATTAACATTTTATATTTTATTTTATATTTTAGTATGAGTCGGGATTAATAAGTGAGACGGTTTAGAAAAGAAAAAAAAACAATCAAACATAACTCGGTTGGGCCGTGTCATTATGAGGGCCAAATACCCATTTGTATATACACTCTAAAAATTAGACCAATTTACCTTATTTTCACTATCAAACACAAACACAAGATAAAATAAAATAGGTAACAGGAAGTAGTCAGACGTGAGAACGACGAAGCAACGCAAGGGAGAAGGGGGTTTTTGATCGGATTGGTGAGACAATTTCTTAGCTTATTTTCATCCTAAATCGTAAGTAAGATTATCCTAGCCTCTTTAATTCGAGTATTATCTTAATTAGTGTAGTGTTTATGTCAATTTGTTTAACTCTAGAAATTAATTTGGGGGTTTCGATTATACTTTGTTGAGACGGTTTTATAAGTATGGATTGACCATTGATTGGGGTTTGGTTAGCCTAGATTATATTAGGATGAGTTGTATTCAATTGTTATACCATCTTATACCTCGTCTTGAGACCGTCTTATACATGAATTGTAGGTGGTCTTGTGTAGTGGGGTTATGTGTTTGGGCGAATTGATAAACATAGAAAATTCAGAGGCGTCTAATTAGGACCGTCTGTAAGTATTTAACACGTCTAATAAGCCGGTAACTTCCATCTGTTCCTTTTCTTTATTCACACCGTTGGAGCATGAAGTCCTAGCTACTTTTGTTGGTGATTTTCAGCAAGTCAATATTTTAAGTTTTAAAAAAAAATTGGTAGTCACAAAAGGAACGTGATGATCATTAATCCCCACATGAGCTAGAGACAATTCGATGGTTATGACCATTTACTAGCCCATTAAATCCGTTGTATTAACTTGCTCCACGTCCGAGCATTAATCCGCCCTTTTAAGTTTTGTAATTTAGTTAGCTTCTATATATTTAGCTAACTAGTAATTGAATGTAACTTATTTTATTTAGGTGACGGCTTTGTCGAGGAGCCATTTTAGCATTTGTTAGCTGAGCTTGGATATTTGCTAAAGGTAGGCTAGCTACTCAACATATACTTACCGGGTTTTATTGTGTGCTTAGCTGCAGTAATTGCTTGTTAGTTATCTTCATTGTTGTACAAGCTGCGTATGTGTGGGAAATTTATTGGTTGTGGATATATTTGTTTGGCATGGTTGTTTAATTCATTGGCAATTTTATCATTTTGTTTACGGCATTGGTTTGTTAATGTATACATATAATGGAACTTGGTATTGTGGCAAAGACTTTGTTTATTTGGTATATATATTATTATCATGGTATGAGTTTCAAGAGCATTGTCATTGGCACTGGTACTGTTTTGGTATCGGGTTTGCGAGTTGGTTGTGATTTATATAGGCTAGGCACGGGGATCTGGAAGAGTCGTGGACCTTGGACGTATAGGATAAACAGGGAAGGGTGTGAGGAGTTAGCCCTGGACCTGGCATGGCTAGTCCACTTGGTGTGGTTGAGCTTGGACTGAAAGCCTTGGCAACAGACCACTTGTGACATATATTTGAGACAATGCACAATGACTCGCCATTTACTCATCGTTATTTCCTATTGTTCACATATTGTTCCTTTTATTTATTATAGATCATGAGTTGACTTGTTTTGGGTGTTGTGTTTTATATTTATGTTTCCGTTATGGAAACAGATTAATGCATGTATATTAGTGTTGCTAGATGAATGCTTGGGATGAGACGAGTGCGCTGGAATCGTGTCATCACCTAATTTTCGACTTAAACATTTATTACTACTAGACTCATTATTTGGTTTGTAATTTAATTAATTAAACTAGTTCTTTATTCATTGGCATGTTTAGGCTGCGTTTATTGTAAGTCCAATGCGGACAAGTAATTGTTTTTACCGTTCGCTAAATTTATTTTAAATTACATTTGGTTCGTAAATCTGTACTATTTACCTCAGGTAACTGAAATGGTAACACCATCATTTATCTGAGATGACTTATTAAGTCTCTCGGGTAAGCGAGGGTGTTACAAAGTGGTATCAGAGCGACGGTCCTAGGGCATAAAACAAATGAATAAAAGGAACCTAGGATGTGTCTAAATAAAATGAACACCGGGTAGAAACTATTAGGAGCCCCCTTAGCTCGTATTAGGGAGACGTCTTTGACTTGGGTTATGGCCCTTCTAGTTTTGAACCGGGCACCTCGGCAGGAGTAAAGAGAGTGGGTAGTTAGAGTGGATGCTTTTATGTATTATTTTGTATGCTTATGTAACTAACGAAAGTTGCAGGTATAATATGATAAAATTTGGCCTTAATGGCAAAAAGGTAAGTACCCGTGGAGGGTGTAGAACCGTAAGGTTCATAGAAATTAATTTAAAGTGCCCAACACCAAGTTTCCATAAAATATGCCAAATAAAAGGAGAAAATCATACTGCATTTACATTATAACATGTGTGGTGATTAATGTTTGCTTAATTAACATGTTAGTGTGTAAGTGAGCGTGTGAATTCTTCAAAGCACCATATTGTGAATATAACATGCGGAATGTGTGCCCCTAAGCCAAGTACTAAGTTTAGTGTATAATAAAGTGAATGTTAGAGTAGGTAAAAGTAATTGAGGACTGAAATTTGTGCTCTTAAGAGGGCTGATTTCTACATTATTTACCTCAGTTCGGGGTGAAATAAACCCAACTGAGTAGTTTATTGTTGATGCATGGATGTATTCTTCTCATTTATACTTATTCTTCAATTAATAGTAGTATATACATAATATATCAGCTCCAATGCGTAAATGCTTATTCCTCATCTCATAAATCTTATATATTCTTAATAGAATTTCATGTTGCCTCCAAGGAAATCTATCCTTACTACAATGTCCCAAGAAGAGATATAACGACTGATCGCTACAAATGAAGCCTTGACTACTGCGTTGAAGGCTAAAAGTTCGACTCAAGATCCTGCAAAAATGAGTGCCACTATTGCAAGGCACAATCCAACAAAGTATGATGGCATGGGTGAACCATCATTACTAGGAGACTGGTGTAGTGAGTTTGACAACATATTCGAGCTAATGAGTTGTCCGACGGAGATGCAAGTGGATCAAGATGCGTTCTACTTGAAAGGAAAAACTAGGCTGTGGTGGACTCGTAGTAAGGCGGCCATAAGAGAAGCTGCTGCTAATAATAACAGTCCGTATGTGAAGTGGAAATGAGTTAAGAAGATTCCGCGGGCTACATTTGTTCCCGAACATATCAGGAGTAAGATGAGGGCAGATTTCAATTCTTTCAAGATGACAGATGACATGACAATAGAGACTTATCATAGTCGGTTTATGGAGCTGTCAGAGTATGTATCGGACCTGAATTTCAATGAAGAGATGCTCGCGATGAGTTTCGAGAAGGGATTGACTGTGAGCATAAAGAAGAGGCTATTAGCTGGTGAGACAACCACTATGGAAGAGGTTTACCAGCGAGATGGTCATGCGGAGAGGATAAAAGATATGATAAAAGAAGAGAAGAAGGTAAAGGGGGAGAAAAGGAAGGCTAAGACGGTTAGTGAAGGAGTAGGTGGGAGTAAGAAGCAGAACCAGTTCCGATCCTACTTCTCCAATGGGGCCGGACAGGGCTGATATGGAGGTAATGGTCGGGGTGGTCGTAGTTACATTGGTCCCATGAAGCAACAATGCTTTGGTTGGGGGAAGTTCGGGCATAAAAGAGCTGAATGTAGATCAGGAGGAAGAAATAACTACGACAACGGCAATGAAGATGGTGGTTTTAGGACTCCTTTGTCGGGTTATAGAAGCAATTCAGGGTACAATCAGAGAGGTAACTACAACAACAACAACAACAACAACAACAACAGATACAGCCAGTTCCTCAACCAAGGGAGTAATAATTATGGGAATGGTTCATATCAGAGGCAGATTGTGGGTAATAACAACCATGTAAGTGGAGTAAAGGCGGGTAACCAGGTAGCTATAACTGTTCAAGGTTCGGGTCAGAACTCAGCTGGGAAATTATTTATGGTTGGGAAGGAAGTAGCTGAGAACGACACTCACATCGTTTCGGGTATATTTTCTGTGAATCTTAAACCTTCTTTAGTATTATTTGATTCGGAAGTAACCCACTCATTCGTGTCTTGTGAGCATGCCAAATACCTAGAATTAAATGATCCAGTGCTTATTAATGATAATGTGGGGATACCATTAGGAGAGTCTGTAAGGTGTACTAAAATATATAAAGATGTAAAAATTAAGATTGGTGAGGTGATGTTTTTAGTAGACCTGATTGAGTTTCATGTAGGAAGTTTTGAAATAATTTTTAAACAGAGAGCCTTTATATCTTTAAGGGGACCTAAAGGGGTGAAAGTATCTTATAAGGGTTTTCTGATCAAACCAAAGGTGAAATTTATAAATGTTGTGACCCTAAAATCGTACCTGAGGAAGGGATGTCAAATTTATTTATGTCACGTGAGGGACACGAGAGAGGTCGAACCTAAGAGGGATGAAATCCCAGTTGTGTGTGAATTTTCTGATGTTTTTCCTGAAGAAATTTTTGGGTTACCTTTTAAGAGGGCGATGGACTTTAGCATTGACTTGAAACCGGGGACTGGACCAATTTCAAAGGCACCCTTTAGGATGGCATCAAAGAAGATGGAGGAATTAAAGAAGCAGTTAGAAGAATTGCTAGAGAAAGGCTATGTGAGACCGAGTGTTTCACCTTGGGGAGCACCTGTTCTATTTGTAAAGAAGAAAGATGTAAGTATGAGATTGTGTATTGACTATAGGGAGTTAAACAATGTGACTATTAAAAACAGATACCCTTTACCTCGAATTGATGATCTGTTTGACCAACCGAGTGGAGCTAGTGTATTTTCTAAAATTGACCTGAGATCGGGGTACCACCAATTGAGAGTCAAGGAAGAGGATATTCTTAAGATGACTTTTAGAACTAGTTATGGCCATTATAAATTTGTGGTAATGCCTTTTGGGTTAACTAATGCACCTGCTCTATTTATAGATTTAATAAACCGGGTGTTTAGTGCTTACCTAGATCAGTTTGTGGTTGTTTTCATTGACGACTGATACCGTCGTTTTGTATCAAAATTAAATTTATAATCCAAACTAAAACTATAGCTAGTGGCAGTCAGGGTCGAACCACAGGGAGACAATGCAATTAATAGTTGTCCGATGTTAGTCTTTAAAGTAACAAGTGTGGGGATTTGAATTGATTTGGTCTATAGCTAAAGGCAATAAAAGACAGTAAACTAAGTAAACGGATGAAATCAAGAATTAAAAGGGTGCTAAGATGGTCGGTTCACTATAGTTCGGCGGCAGCATACTAGGTAGGTCTAAAACAAACACGTGAGACGGGAAAATAAGAAGTCCTCTCGGTCCATTCTTACAGGTAGCATCTTTCGATCTCGCTACAGGTCCCTAATATCACTAATACTAACTTTCGTCCTGAAAAGTAACTAAAAAGGCTAAATTAACTCTTCTCTCGATCTTATTAATTTAGTCGTCTTAATTAGGTAGGCTATTTCCCTTCCCTATCTTTCGATCTTTATTGGGTCGGTCAATTCCTAGGCATTCAACTAGTCGCGTGCACTCGATTCGTCAAATATAGCAATTTAATTAATTAAAACGAAGGTAAAACTCATGTGGCCAGTCGATCGACCAGGGTGTGCGGTCGATCGACCAAAGCGCGATTTAGGTCGTACTATTCTAATGCCGCCTACGCTACAGATTCCCTACATCCTAGCACAAGGTATTTAACTACTCATAACTATGATGAAAACAACAACAAGATTAAGGAATAAAACTACTGAATTCATGCTTGAAATAATTAAACAAACAAATAACATAAAACGATAATTTCGGCTTCGGGAAACTAATCTAGCAATTCTATACTATCAGTGAATTAAAGCAATAAAACGGAATATAATAACAGAAGAATACCGTATAAAACAGGAAGGAAAGATCAAACCCGAATGCAAAGAGTAAACTTTATTGACGGAAAGTAATCTAACTAATGAATGTTTAGAACTTGATGATAAAACTGAAGTAAAGCTTGATGATTATTCTGAAAACCTAAGGTACGTTATATAGGAATATACGTAACACTTATTTCCTAAACCTAATATACAATGGGCTTCTTAATTCTCGATCTTTTTATTTGCGTCAGATTAGCGGCTTGGTCGATCGACCACGGGGACCGGTCGATCGACTGGACTATGCCGAACAGTAGCTTCTGTAAGTCGTGGGTTGGTCGATCGACCATGGAGGTCAGTCGATCGACTGCTTTAGCTGATAGTCCGCTTCAAATTTCTCGTGGATTTGTCTTTCGGGCCTCGAAATGCGCACCAAGCTCGTTCCTTGAGTAAATACTTCACATCAAATGTAATGCAAGGCACTCGGGGACGGATTTAGCTTGATTTCCGCTGGATTCTTCACATTTCTGCAATAATGTACAAAAACACGAAAGTAGACGGAAATAGGGAGAATAGTAGCATAAACTACATAAATGAGCTCTGAAATGCGTGTAAAATGGGGTGTAAAACATCATATAAATGACACGCATCAAACTTCCCCAAACCAAACCCTTGCTTGTCCCCAAGCAAGAACTAGACTCAATCCTAAAACCTAGTGGAACGAGTTCAATCTCAGAGCGAAATGCAAACCGAATAGCCTAAACCAATTTAATGCAACAACTAACAATCAATTAGCAATATGAATCATGCAAATGAGTTATGAAGCCGTTAAAAACCTGCTGAACCGTCAACTATAGAGACTTATCAAATCGGACTCTCACGGGTCGCTCAAATCACTCAATAAATACAGGTGAATATATGTAAAAGATAGAAAGAATTCATTTTGCAGTGACTCTCACCTAACTACGACCTATAAGAACATGCCTGCAGTCTAATATGAAAATAATCTCTACAACCGTACATATGCATTCCAACCAAACAAATGACCATGACACATGCCGAGGTAAATATGGATATGTGAGGTAATGGGTAAGAAGAGGCTAAGATAAATTTGGATAAAAACAGAGTTAAAAGCCAAGCTAGTAACTAAGGGAACCAAATTATAACAACTTCCAACTTCTTGCTCAAAAATTCTATCGATATGGTGCTAACAGTAAACACAAATCTCACAATATCCGATATAATTAAACAACTCCCCATAAGATACAAATGAAACATGGGAGCAAAAATCGCCATTTGATAAAGACTTTGAATTATGCGATTGATTTTTTTTTTCTCTTCTTCTCGGGCTTCAGTCGATCGACCACTATGGCCAGTCGATCGACTGACTTTTACAGTACACATGCGTTTCTTTTTCTCTTTTCTTTTTCGAATCATTTTTTCTTTTTTTTTTTATTTTTATTTTATTTTTTTCTTTCTTTCCTTTTTCATCTTCCCAATATCATCTCGAAATGAGCATATGCCACCAAAAACAAAGTAACAATCCCAAGAACATAAACTACTAGCTTGACAAGGGCAGGCTAATTGTAGGATGTAGTTAATGGGACAAAAAGGCTATTTTTGGCAGTGTGGAGCTTATGGGCAAAATGAATAAAGGGGTGACCTCTTCCACATGTGTCAGCAAACCACAAATCCGAATGCACACAGGTATTAAGCAGATTAAGTCATATTTATGCAAATTAATGTAACATGTCTCATAAGGAGTAACTACTCACATCCTAGATAAACTGGTCATAAATTACACCAGTTATAGGCTCTAAATCTCAGAAAATGATGTAGTTTGCCAAAAATCTAAGTCAAGTCTCAAGTCCAGCGAGAATTTTAACGAAAACTCGTAGATATGCAAATGATTCTACTAATAACATGTCAATTAGCAAGGCTTAGGCATAAAACAGCTGCAAATGCAATGTCATCATTGGAATACTACCGTTCCGACTCGACCTATATGCTAAAATAAACGTGCAATTTTTTTGAATTTTTGAAATTTTCTGTATATATAAGAGAAAATAAACAACAATGCAAGACAGAAATGTAAACGTGAATGCAAGCAAATGAAATACAACGCAAAACCCTTCCCCAAACCAAATCACACAATGTCCCCATTGTGCAAAATCATGTAATGAAATAAAGGAAAACGGGAATTTGCGAGAAATTAAATAAAAAGAACATGAAGTAAGGACTCGGAAACTCACAAGACTTTAAGCGCAACAAAAGGAAACCTCCCCAAACCAGCGTGAGCTAGGAGGTTTCAGTAGCCAGCAGTGCTACCAAAGGTACCTGAAAAGACAGAAAATACCACGCATAAATCCGAGAAAACAATTTATTGAACGCAAAATTATGTGTAAATAAAGAAACGGAAGAAAACAGAAATGAGTCGGAGAATAAAGTGGAGAAAACACTCCCTCAACTCCGCAAATCGACCAAACACAGCAGGGGAATGATCGAAAACAGGTACAGCAGCACAGGGCGGTCGATCGACCACATCCCTCAGTCGATCGACCAGGGTGAACAGGAACAGAAGCTCCTGGAAATCGTAGCTCAGTCGATCGACCATAAGGGGCAGTCGTTCGACCGAAAAACCTGCTGTAACTTTCTGGTTTCTTCAATTAGCTCAATAAATTGAGCTATATGGTCTATAAACCTGCAAACACACATAATAACGCGCCCAAAATTGCGCAAAACCCAAAGTAACCGTCCAAAGTGTATAAAATCCTAAGCAAACTTATTAAAATGCGAAGTCTCGTGCACACAAAAGCAATAAAAGGAAAGTTGAACAAAAGCAATAAAATGAATGTTTTTGAGAAAGTCTCAATCAACTAATAGTTGATCAAGAACGGCCACGGAATGGCCCACTTGGTCGGCTCCTGGCTACAAGAAGTAGCCTCAACAGTGCTCATCTTCTCAGCTGCACTCATCTCAGCTCCAACATCCGCAGAACTCAACGGATCAGCAGCTTCAACATCTTCCCAAGCAATGACCTCTTATGGCTCATCAAAATCCAAGTCAGACTCCATCACTTTGACTGGCTCATCCTCAGGCTCCTCATCAGTGCCATAGCTAAGACATCCTAAACCGCCTCTTGAAACGATTGGCTCCTTCACAGCTGGAGCAACATGCGGCTCTTCCTTCCCCAAACCAGCTCCTGCAATATCTAAAACAGAAAAATCTTCCTCCAATTTGCTCCCAATCTGGGGCGGAGGTGTTACAGCAGAAACAGGCATAGAGACAGGCATATCAGGAAGCACAAAATAAGATTTCTTTTCAGAAACCATATTACAAGTGACTGGCCACATGGGGTCTTTCTTCTTAGCCGTCTGGGCAAAGACAATGGAGTGTTTCCCTACTTTGAAGGTCAGAGTCCCTGAGCCAACATCTATAACTGCACCAGCAGTGTGCAGAAATGGTCTACCCAATATGATAGGAATGTGGGCATCCTCGGGCATATCTAGTACAACGAAGTCAACAGGGAAAAAGAACTTTCCTATTTGCACAGGAATGTCTTCTAAGACTCCTATAGGCTGGACCGCAGAACGATCAACCATCTGTACTGTCATGTTGGTAACTGCAAACCTAGTCAACTTCAACTTCCTAGCAAGACTCAAAGGCATTACACTAATACTGGCTCCTAGGTCACACAAGGCCTTTTCAATAAAAAAGGTGCCAATATTACAAGGAACGGAAAAACTACCTGTGTAACACCCCGTATTTTATTAAGTTGGATAAAATTCTTTTAATTGCTATTTTGAATTTAATTACATCATTTAACGATTTATATATATATGCTTAGCTAATTAATTAATTTCATCATAATTCGATACGTTAATTTTAATAATCATTAATAAGTTTATTGAAAGTTAGTTCGAGTTTATTTATTTAATAATTTTCAATCCTTTTACGAGTCCTTTATGAAAGTCGGCCCTTAGTGGATTCAAAACGGATTTAGGAAAAGTCATCCAATTAGCTATTTTGAGTTATTTTGCTGTCATTATCAAATTTCGTTAAACTCCGCTAATTTAGTAAAAATCGTTAATAACTCCGTTTCGAATCGAATTCCTATTATTTCCGTTAGCTGGCTGAGTTTATTTTATTTTCACTCATTAAATTTATTTATTATTGATTCCGTTTTATTACTGAAACTTTTACTAAAACCGATTTTATTAACTCGAGACGGTTTTAAAAACGAGCGAAATTACTTAACGATGAAGAAAGATACGTATAATAAATAGCAGGCTAAAGGTGTCTTGTCTCATTTTTCCCACGTCTCTTTTCTTCTTTTCCTCTTCTTCGTCCTTCTTTTTCCTTCTGTTTGTTCCTTCTTCAACTTTTGTCTATAATCCGTCCTGGTGCTCCGTTTGTCATCCGTTTTCAACTATTTTTGTTCCATAGCGCTCCTCTCGTCGTTCTCGTCAATCCGTTGTAAGTAAAATTCATTTTCGTCATGTATTTTTACAAACGCAATTTATACTTTCAGCTTTATTTATTATAAGACGGTTGTAGATGCTAAGATAGACGGTCTTGTAGAAGATTTGTTAGTCATAAATGATTAGTTCAATCGGAAAAAGGTAACAATTATAGATTACTCGATATTACTTATAAAATATGTTTATTTCGAATGCTGGTTAGTCTGTTTTATATTTGCGACGGTGTATAATTATATATAAGGATCCTTATGGATGTTAATTAGTCAGTTGTATAGTTGAGACGGTGTATACTGATATGTGGAGATGGTTGAGAAGGTGTATACTGACCTGTAGGGATCATTTGGGATGCTAGCTAGTAAGTGGTATATTTAAGACGGTGTATCTTTGACATGTATGGATTGTTTTGGGTGCTAATTGGTATCTTTTATAGTTGAGACGGTGTATGCTGACATGTAGGGATTGTTTTGGGATGGTGGAAGGCGGTAGAAATGGCTGTCTGGTCACCCATAATAGGTGTTGGTAGGGATGGTTCTTGGTCGCTTAGCGGCCGCCACCGTGGGGGAGGGAAAGTTGAACGGGGTGGTATTGGGTTGGACACGGGGTACCTATACCCCTGTTTTTCCCCTTTCTTCCTTTCCTTTGTTTATGGTTGGGTGGTCCATTAGGTGGAGTAGTAGCTGGTTGTTTGATGATGGGCGTGGGGCGGTTCAACGGCCACTAGGGTCGTGGGTCGAGTTGGTTTTGGCGCAAGTTTGGTTTATTTGAAATAATTAATTTCCGTCTCTTATTTTATATAACGATAATTCGTTAATATCGTCCTTTCACATAATTATTTTAGGTGGCTCATATGTGGTTGAAGATGAAGAGTAATTTTGGGTTTTAGAAGCTTTCTCAAGTTATTACTTGTCTTTTTGCTAGCGTAAGGTAATATTCCGAGTTACTCGACGAATTAATGTCACATTAGTAGTTAATGTTGTGCCTGTTGTTTGTTAAGTGTTTAGGTGATTGAGAATGTGTTACTTTCGTTTTTCACATGATAGAAATTAGAAATAGCATGAGAATTATATTGTGATAAATTTTATGATTTGGGCCAAAGTAGGCAAAGACTCGAAAGTGGGCAGATTGACCGAACGAGTTTGGTCAAACTAGGTTTAAACCGGTCAGCCTCGATTTGACCGATGACCCGTCGCGGGACTCGGGTCGAGGGTTTGTCTTTGAGGTAAGATTGGTTGTTATTGGAGGTCTTATGTTATGCCTTGATATTTGTAATTATCATTTCACATGTTGGTTATTGGATGCTTTGGATGCCTTATGCTTGAGTCTTGTTTGCCTTTAGCCATTGTAGTTTATTCTCATGGACTATGATATTGATGGTTAGCTATAATTTGGTTATTGATGACATTGAGGATATGGTTGGATTGTCTGCTGAATAGACATTTATATAGCCTTTCACATGATAGAATGTTAGCATTTATGTTGGTAAGTTGGACTCTTTGCCCCTCTTATGGTTAATTGGGTATCCTACTTGTCTTGTGTGGTGTGGGCTAAAGTATTCAAGCTGGGACTAGCTAGGACTAGGTCCTAGGTGAGTATTTCGGCCTTCATCATAAATAGGTCATTATAGTCTTTGACGAGTGTATGTTCACCGCTTAATAGCCTTTGTGTTCCTGGCTTGGTGGGTTTATATCCAAGCTGGGACATGACCTTTCTGCCTAATTTGTGAGGAGATGGTCAGCTTAAGTACTAGCCAACCCTTTGGTGGACTCCTTAGGGTACTCATGTGGTTTTATCATGAGTCTTGGGTGCGGTGGTTTTATCCGCATTTCTCTAGGTCTCTGTGAGTCTAGGATTAGGGTTGAGTCGTATCTTGGCCATGTTTTAAATGTAACCTCTGAGCCAAGATACTAGGTGTTTTGGCCATGTTTTATTCATATTAACCTCTGAGCCAAAATACTAGCTTCCCTACCTCGTGGTATAGACTCGAGTTACAAAGTGACTATTGACTGTACTAGGAACTTATGCCTGTCTCTAGATATATTGCCCTTTCTTGTTTGATGATTCTATGAATCATAGAAGGTGAGATGCAAGCCGGCTATGGTTGATAGAGTTTGGATTCCTGGATGTTATGTGATTCACATGATAGTGTAGTATGAGTCGGTCTAGTATTCACACGCTAGGACTATGTGTTGTTATATTGTTATTCACATGATAAGCACGATTGTCTAGCATCTATATGCTAAGGCTATGTGTGATACGTATTCATATTCTTATGTTTACATGTTATATTAATTATGACATTTCGTGGCTGGGAGAACTCGGAGTTACTCCCCACTGACTGTGGCTTTCGTATTTGTATAAAATGCGAATGACAGGTAGGTGATGCATATATGGGGGTACATAGACGAGCTAGCGAGCAAAGTAACCTTGGGACCTAGATTGGCTTTATTTTATTGTGACCCTTAAACACTTTTTACGTCACATACATTTTAGGGACATATGTCTCCCTCTTTACATTTAGTTGCATAATTTGCTATTCGCGACTTTAGCGATGGTTATGTTATGAAACTTCTAGTTAGACCTTGTATGTTTGACACCTTCCAATTTGGATATTTTTATAACAGGTTATGGTTTTAAAAATTATAGGTTTTTACCCAAATGAACCTATTACAAACATATCCATGCATTTTTTATTTAGGAATTACGTGTTTACTTTTCCGCGATAAATGAGGGTGTCACAGTTGGTATCAGAGCATATTTGCTCCCGACGCACGTTTGTGCACCCCAATATAAATAACTTGACCTTAAAATAATAAACTTGAGAGATGGGTAAGATGGGTAGACTTAGGACCTTATGTTGTAGTCTCTTTGTGTTTGCTCTTTGTTAGGTACTAACCTGTTTGTTGATTGTCATTTAATAATTGTTGCGTTCTTGGATCTATGACCGTGAGCTTATCTATAGCTAATGGAGTTAATATATTACCCTTATTATAAAAAAAAAATTTGAACTAAAGGTTTTGAAAATATTTTAATGTTTTTCACTGGTTTTAACGTCAATTAGTGTTAAAGCTTGTTATTGGAGACGTCTGATAATTAGTTTTATCATTTGTTGGTGTAAAAATTTATTTTTATGTCTTTGAATTTGAATATTGATGTTCTTGAGTGATCGCCAAGAGTATCTCCGTTCCATTGAAAGGACACTTATATTTTACGAAGATCAAGAGTTAGTGCCTATTGCTGAGGAGTGAAGATTTGTTCAACCTTTGAAGAATGCTTCTACTTCCTTGAAGATGTTTCTCGTTCTTTTTGTATCTCGCCTTATTCTTAATCTCTTGGTACTTATCCTCCTTCTAAACTCCCTTCTGTTTTACTTTAAAAGCTATGCTTGTACTCCTAACTTGTCCTTTGTTCTTTGCTTATCCTCCTTTAACGCCTTTTGATAGTACTCTTTCTTGTGAGGAATGTTGACCTTGGTTGGAAAACTTGACTCTTGAGGAGATTGTTTGTGTTTGACCCTTAACCCTGGCTTTGAGAAGTCGTGATGTTAGAAAGACTTAGGTAAGGTGATGAGACATACTTAGTGATTCTTATACCTAGTTCCTTGACAAAGTAAGTATAATCGATTGGTGGATTCTTTGTGTTAGGAATGAGTTGCCTATGTGATTAAAGTTATAGAACTTGGCTTTGTTGTTTATGTTTGGGATTTGAAAGCTTAGTAGGTTGAGCGTCGCCGCCTTAGGAGTAAACATGAGATAAGTTTAGAATATGAATTTGGAAGAAAACCCATTTTTAGATGTTAACAATCCCGTATAGTTTGGGAATGTGATTTGGTGTTAGTTGTTCCTTGAGAACTTTGTTGAGAAGTCTTTGTCAATTCATTCTTTGGTTTTTAAAACATTGAGGTTGTGTCGAGTGTTTGAGATAAAGAGATGATTTTATACTTGAGTGGTAGATTTGATTTAGGGAAATCCTAATATGTGATAAGATAGGTAGAAGAAGTATCTAACCGATTTATCACCCCTTAAACGAGCGTTTATTTTACCTTGACCATTGTTTGGGATTTGGTCGTTTTGTCATGAAGGTACAATACCATAATAGGCGTGACCTTGTTAGAGAGAACCTTAAGTTTTAGGAAGCGTATGGTTTAAGCCTTAAAATCCTCTTTCATACCTTTAATCGTTTTCCTCCCTTTCGTTCATACCTTGGTTGGATTTGATTCTTAAGTATAGAAGTTTACTCATTATTTCCTTGTCTTGAATACCTCCCTAATTCTAATATCTCTTACTGGTTGTTAACTAGTTATCTTTATGATTCGACTCTGTTAGTCTCACACCCTGACATGTTGCTTAAGTTTCCTTGTTGTCTAAATTTCCTTTCTCCTAGATCATAAGCGTTACCGTTCATACCTCCTTTCCTCGCTTCATCTTGCTCCTCCTTTAAGTTTGACACTCGTATCTTGTGAAACTCTATCTTTGACATCCTTGTAATTTTGACTTTAATTTTTACCCTATGAAAGTCATTATAGCTCTCTTGTTGGTTAAGTTTGAGCTCTCTTAACATACTTTGTTTTTATGCTATCTAAGTTGCTTTCCTTTTTGTACAACTTCTAAACTTTCAAGCTACCAGTTTCGATTCATTCTTAAAAGTTTATGTCACTTCTGCAAACCTAACCTATTTTTAAAGATTTGAAAATGAAAATTTGATTTAATTCCATATTTGTTCCTTGAGTATAGACTTCTTTATCATGATTTTAATCGCTAAACCCGAGATTTCTTTAAATTTTATCCAATTTCTGTTAACTTTGATCTATTTATGACTTCTTTGTCAAAGTTTAATGTTACATTTTCAGGGATTTGACCCCCATTTTGGTTTAAAAGCGAAACCTTTATTTCTATTTTGGCTTTTTGCAAAAGAAAATTTGAGTAGATTACCTTTCTCTTATTTTGATTTTAACGTTGATCGGATGTTAGAACTAGTTATTGGAAACGTTTGATAACTTGTTCTACGCTTGTCGGCGAATAATTTTTGTTTTAAATTTGTCTCTGACTTGGAAAGTTAGCGCTCTTGTGTGCACGACAAGGGCAATTTCGTTCCATGGAGGAGACTTATATTTTCGAAAACTCTCTATAAATGTTTTTGAAAGCATTTTGATTTTTGATTTATACAAATGATTTGCCTTTTGACCTTATCTTTGATTTGGAATGTGATGTTCTTGAATGCGCAACGAGAACCCTTCCGTTCCTTTGATGAGAATCTGGGTCTGACAGAAAATTTTATTTGAAACTTTGAAAGAATTTTAATTCTTACTATTTGCAACCTTTTAATATTTTGGGTTACCAATTTCAAAAGTCCAGTTTTACCTTTATAACCTTTCATTTTCTACTTTCAAGTTTCGAGGACGAAACTTTTTAAAAGATGGGGTGATTGTAACACCCCGTATTTTATTAAGTTGGATAAAATTCTTTTAATTGCTATTTTGAATTTAATTACATCATTTAACGATTTATATATATATGCTTAGCTAATTAATTAATTTCATCATAATTCGATACGTTAATTTTAATAATCATTAATAAGTTTATTTAAAGTTAGTTCGAGTTTATTTATTTAATAATTTCCAATCCTTTTACGAGTCCTTTATGAAAGTCGGCCCTTAGTGGATTCAAAACGGATTTAGGAAAAGTCATCCAATTAGCTATTTTGAGTTATTTTGCTGTCATTATCAAATTTCGTTAAACTCCGCTAATTTAGTAAAAATCGTTAATAACTCCGTTTTGAATCGAATTCCTATTATTTCCGTTAGCTGGCTGAGTTTATTTTATTTTCACTCATTAAATTTATTTATTATTGATTCCGTTTTATTACTGAAACTTTTACTAAAACCGATTTTATTAACTCGAGACGGTTTTAAAAACGAGCGAAATTACTTAACGATGAAGAAAGATACGTATAATAAATAGCAAGCTAGCAGGCTGCTGTCTCATTTTTCCCACGTCTCTTTTCTTCTTTTCCTCTTCTTCGTCCTTCTTTTTCCTTCTGTTTGTTCCTTCTTCAACTTTTGTCTATAATCCGTCCTGGTGCTCCGTTTGTCATCCGTTTTCAACTATTTTTGTTCCATAGCGCTCCTCTCGTCGTTCTCGTCAATCCGTTGTAAGTAAAATTCATTTTCGTCATGTATTTTTACAAACGCAATTTATACTTTCAGCTTTATTTATTATAAGACGGTTGTAGATGCTAAGATAGACGGTCTTGTAGAAGATTTGTTAGTCATAAATGATTAGTTCAATCGGAAAAAGGTAACAATTATAGATTACTCGATATTACTTATAAAATATGTTTATTTCGAATGCTGGTTAGTCTGTTTTATATTTGAGACGGTGTATAATTATATATAAGGATTTTTATGGATGTTAATTAGTCAGTTGTATAGTTGAGACGGTGTATACTGATATGTGGAGATGGTTGAGAAGGTGTATACTGACCTGTAGGGATCATTTGGGATGCTAGCTAGTAAGTGGTATATTTAAGACGGTGTATGCTGACATGTATGGATTGTTTTGGGTGCTAATTGGTATCTTTTATAGTTGAGACGGTGTATGCTGACATGTAGGGATTGTTTTGGGATGGTGGAAGGCGGTAGAAATGGCACTGTCTGGTCACCATATAGGTGTTGGTAGGGATGGTTCTTTGGTCGCTTAGCGGCCCGTGGGGAGGCAGAGTTGAACGGGGTGGTATTGGGTTGGACACGGGGTACCTATACCCCTGTTTTTTCCCCTTTCTTCCTTTCCTTTGTTTATGGTTGGGTGGTCCATTAGGTGGAGTAGTAGCTGGTTGTTTGATGATGGGCGTGGGGCGGTTCAACGGCCACTAGGTTCGTGGGTCGAGTTGGTTTTGGCGCAAGTTTGGTTTATTTGAAATAATTAATTTCCGTCTCTTATTTTATATAACGATAATTCGTTAATATCGTCCTTTCACATAATTATTTTAGGTGGCTCATATGTGGTTGAAGATGAAGAGTAATTTTGGGTTTTAGAAGCTTTCTCAAGTTATTACTTGTCTTTTTGCTAGCGTAAGGTAATATTCCGAGTTACTCGACGAATTAATGTCACATTAGTAGTTAATGTTGTGCCTGTTGTTTGTTAAGTGTTTAGGTGATTGAGAATGTGTTACTTTCGTTTTTCACATGATAGAAATTAGAAATAGCATGAGAATTATATTGTGATAAATTTTATGATTTGGGCCAAAGTAGGCAAAGACTCGAAGTGGGCGTAGATTGACCGAACGAGTTTGGTCAAACTAGGTTTAAACCGGTCAGCCTCGATTTGACCGATGACCCGTCGCGGGACTCGGGTCGAGGGTTTGTCTTTGAGGTAAGATTGGTTGTTATTGGAGGTTTTATGTTATGCCTTGATATTTGTAATTATCATTTCACATGTTGGTTGTTGGATGCTTTGGATGCCTTATGCTTGAGTCTTGTTTGCCTTTAGCCATTGTAGTTTATTCTCATGGACTATGATATTGATGGTTAGCTATAATTTGGTTATTGATGACATTGAGGATATGGTTGGATTGTCTGCTAAATAGACATTTATATAGCCTTTCACATGATAGAATGTTAGCATTTATGTTGGTAAGTTGGACTCTTTGCCCCTCTTATGGTTAATTGGGTATCCTACTTGTCTTGTGTGGTGTGGGCTAAAGTATTCAAGCTGGGACTAGCTGGGACTAGGTCCTAGGTGAGTATTTCGGCCTTCATCATAGATAGGTCATTATAGTCTTTGACGAGTGTATGTTCACCGCTTAATAGCCTTTGTGTTCCTGGCTTGGTGGGTTTATATCCAAGCTGGGGCATGACCTTTCTGCCTATTTTGTGAGGAGATGGTCAGCTTAAGTACTAGCCAACCCTTTGGTGGACTCCTTAGGGTACTCATGTGGTTTTATCATGAGTCTTGGGTGCGGTGGTTTTATCCGCATTTCTCTAGGTCTGCGCAGTCTAGGATTAGGGTTGAGTCGTATCTTGGTCATGTTTTATATGTAACCTCTGAGCCAAGATACTAGGTGTTTTGGCCATGTTTTATTCATATTAACCTCTGAGCCAAAATACTAGCTTCCCTACCTCGTGGTATAGACTCGAGTTACAAAGTGACTATTGACTGTACTAGGAACTTATGCCTGTCTCTAGATATATTGCCCTTTCTTGTTTGATGATTCTATGAATCATAGAAGGTGAGATGCAAGCCGGCTATGGTTGATAGAGTTTGGATTCCTGGATGTTATGTGATTCACATGATAGTGTAGTATGAGTCGGTCTAGTATTCACACGCTAGGACTATGTGTTGTTATATTGTTATTCACATGATAAGCACGATTGTCTAGCATATATATGCTAAGGCTATGTGTGATACGTATTCATATTCTTATGTTTACATGTTATATTAATTATGACATTTCGTGGCTGGGAGAACTCGGAGTTACTCCCCACTGACTGTGGCTTTCGTATTTGTATAAAATGCGAATGACAGGTAGGTGATGCATATATGGGGGTACATGGACGAGCTAGCGAGCAAAGTAACCTTGGGACCTAGATTGGCTTTATTTTATTGTGACCCTTAAACACTTTTTACGTCACATACATTTTAGGGACATATGTCTCCCTCTTTACATTTAGTTGTATAATTTGCTATTCGCGACTTTAGCGATGGTTATGTTATGAAACTTCTAGTTAGACCTTGTATGTTTGACACCTTCCAATTTGGATATTTTTATAACAGGTTATGGTTTTAAAAATTACAGGTTTTTACCCAAATGAACCTATTACAAACATATCCATGCAGTTTTTATTTAGGAATTACGTGTTTACTTTTCCGCGATAAATGAGGGTGTCACAACCTGGGTCTTCTAGTTTGTGAGGTGCAGTATGAGTCAAATAAGAACACGAATCCTCAGTTAGTGCGACAGAATGCACAGTTTCAAGTGACTTCTTTTTAGATAAAAGTTGCTTCATAAATTTCATGTAAGCAGGCACTTGATTAACTAACTCAAGAAAAGGAACTTGTACGTTTAGGCTACGAATAACATTTTCAAATTTATTAAACGATACCTGTTCCTTTGTTGGCACTAATCTCTCTGGATAGGGGGCTGAAAGAAGTAACTTAGCCCTCTCCTCTAGGTCCCTCATGCCGGCATCGGTGGACTTAGGCTGAAAGTCCACTACCTTCTCTTTGTTGTAGCTTGACCCTTCTTCAGACCGTCTCAAACATGAACCATTAATCGCCATCGGGTCATATTTCGGAACCGGGACTGACCCATCAGCATTCGGGTCTTGCCTCAATATTTTCGGAGTATTCGTACCCCGAAACAAGTGGTCCCTCAAGTTATTAAGCATTGGAGGACGAAAAGACTCACCATCAGCAGCGCTGTCAGTCGATCGACTGACCTCTACAGGACCAGAAGCTACTGTATCTCGCGGACTGGTCGATCGACTGGGTATATTAGTCGATCGACTGATATACCTGGTAATCGTCTTTTTCTTGCCACTGTTCGTTCCAGCTTTCTTCTTACTTGGTTCCGCCTCATCTTTTTCAGTGACATCCTCGACCATAGCGGGCCCATCAAGGGTAGACCCACTCCTCAAGGTAATTGCATTTAAGGTCTCCTTTTGATCAGTCTGCGTTGGTAAATGTCCCGGAGCTCGAGTTATATTCTTGCTTGCCAATTGAGCAATTTGGCTCTCCAACATTTTCATCCCGGCCTCTATAGCTTGAGACTCTTTCAGCAACAAATTTTTCAACTCATTGAAATCATAATTTTGGGATTGCTGCTGCTGCTGAGGGACATACGGAGGCTTTTGATACGGTTGCTGCTGCTTATGAGGGGGAACATAATTCTGCTGCTGCTGCTGCTGTTGTGGAGGTGGAGTCGGATTTAGGACATTTTGGCTACTCCACCTCAAGTTTGGATGGACATTCGGCTCATAATAAGTGTTTGTCTGCCTATAATGTTGAAAGGCAGCACAAGACTCAAAGGGATTAGGACAGGTTATGCGAAACATGTCCTTCTCCTCCACATCTCTTTTGCACGAAAGGACCGTCTCGAAACAAAGATTCACATGATAGATCCCTCCTTTTGAAGCTCCTCCCAACTTGTACTTATCAAATCTCGCCGTAAGAGCCTCTAATGCAGCTACAGAAGGGGATTCAGCACTCCTCCTTTGATTTCCCCTGGAATTTCCATACTCGGCTTTGTGGGTGGCCAAATCATCAATAATTTTCCACCCCTTAGTCTCTCCAACGTTCTCCTGGAACCTCCCATTAGCTGCCGCATCCAGGATGGCCCTCTGATCGTCATAGAGCCCATTATAGAATTGATTGCATAGGCTCCATTTTTCGAACCCATGGTGCGGAATAGTTCGCACCAGCTTCTTGAAACGGACCCATGCCTCATGAAAATTATCATCAGGACCCTGTTTAAAGCTCGTGATCTGAGCTCTAATGGCATTCGTCTTCGAGGCAGAGAAATATTTCTTGTAGAATGCCAGGGCCAGCGACTTCCAATCGGTGATCTCGTTATCAACTCGATCCAGGTCTCTATACCATTCCCTTGCGGCATCACGAAGAGAGAATATGAACATAGTCTCCTTCACCTGGTCCTGGGTCACATCGTTTGGTGGGGGTATGAAACAGCAGTAATCAATGAATGTCTCCATATGCTTAGCTGCATCTTCATTTGCAGCTCCCCCGAATTGGTTTCTCTCAACCAAGTTGATATAGGACGGCTTTGGCTCGAATTTTCTATCCGTCCCTGGTAATGTGAATCCCTTATAGAGATTCTCAGCTGTCGGCTCAGAGTGACTAGCTATACTCGCTTCTTCAGCCATGTCTGGAGATGTGACGGTCTCAGCTGAAGAAGTGGAAACAGGAGATGAAGGTGGATCCTCCTCAAATAAAGCGTTCTCGTAGTAACTAGACAGAGTACTCAGCTCTTCCTCTGTCGGCAATACTCTGGATGATCGCCTCAACTCACGCAAGGTCTTCTCAATCTCAGGATTGAACGGTAGTAATTCACCACCCTGTGACCTGCGCATAAGAAGAAACTACAAGTAGAATATGAGAATAGTTGAAGGAACAGATGTCCCTTAAACTAAGAAAAAGACTAAAAATAAAACAACTAAAAATTTTAAACAATTGCCTCCCCGGCAACGGCGCCAAAATTTGATACCGTCGTTTTGTATCAAAATTAAATTTATAATCCAAACTAAAACTATAGCTAGTGGCAGTCAGGGTCGAACCACAGGGAGACGATGCAATTAATAGTTGTCCGATTTTAGTCTTTAAAGTAACAAGTGTGGGGGTTTGAATTGATTTGGTCTATAGCTAAAGGCAATAAAAGACAGTAAACTAAGTAAACGGATGAAATCAAGAATTAAAAGGGTGCTAAGATGGTCGGTTCACTATAGTTCGGCGGCAGCATACTAGGTAGGTCTAAAACAAACACGTGAGACGGGAAAATAAGAAGTCCTCTCGGTCCATTCTTACAGGTAGCATCTTTCGATCTCGCTACAGGTCCCTAATATCACTAATACTAACTTTCGTCCTGAAAAGTGACTAAAAAGGCTAAATTAACTCATCTCTCGATCTTATTAATTTAGTCGTCTTAATTAGGTAGGCTATTTCCCTTCCCTATCTTTCGATCTTTATTGGGTCGGTCAATTCCTAGGCATTCAACTAGTCGCGTGCACTCGATTCGTCAAATATAGCAATTTAATTAATTAAAACGAAGGTAAAACTCACGTGGCCAGTCGATCGACCAGGGTGTGCGGTCGATCGACCAAAGCGCGATTTAGGTCGTACTATTCTAATGCCGCCTACGATACAGATTCCCTACATCCTAGCACAAGGTATTTAGCTACTCATAACTATGATGAAAACAACAACAAGATTAAGGAATAAAACTACTGAATTCATGCTTGAAATAATTAAACAAACAAATAACATAAAACGATAATTTCGGCTTCGGGAAACTAATCTAGCAATTCTATACTATCAGCGAATTAAAGCAATAAAACGGAATATAATAACAGAAGAATACCGTATAAAACAGGAAGGAAAGATCAAACCCGAATGCAAAGAGTAAACTTTATTGACGGAAAGTAATCTAACTAATGAATGTTTAGAACTTGATGATAAAATTGAAGTAAAGCTTGATGATTATTCTGAAAACCTAAGTTACGTTATATAGGAATATACGTAACACTTATTTCCTAAACCTTATATACAATGGACTTCTTAATTCTCGATCTTTTTATTTGCGTCAGATTAGCGGCTTGGTCGATCGACCACGGGGACCGGTCGATCGACTGGACTATGCCGAACAGTAGCTTCTGTAAGTCGTGGGTTGGTCGATCGACCATGGAGGTCAGTCGATCGACTGCTTTAGCTGATAGTCCGCTTCAAATTTCTCGTGGATTTGTCTTTTGGGCCTCGAAATGCGCACCAAGCTCGTTCCTTGAGTAAATACTTCACGTTAAATGTAATGCAAGGCACTCGGGGACGGATTTAGCTTGATTTCCGCTGGATTCTTCACATTTCTGCAATAATGTACAAAAACACGAAAGTAGACGGAAATAGGGAGAATAGTAGCATAAACTACATAAATGAGGTCTGAAATGCGTGTAAAATGGGGTGTAAAACATCATATAAATGACACGCATCAACGACATTCTACTTTATTCAAAAACTAAAGAAGAGCATGAACAACATTTGAGGCTAGTTTTATAGACCTTGAGGGATAATAACTTGTATGCAAAATTCAATAAGTGTGAGTTTTGGCTAGAGAAAGTTGCATTCCTTGGCCATGTGATTTCGAAAGAGGGAGTGTCGGTAGACCCAAGTAAGATTGAGGTAGTGTCTAAATGGGTAGCACCAAAGAATGTGGCTGATATTAGAAGTTTTTTGGGGTTAGCTGGGTATTATAGGAGATTTGTGAAGGATTTCTCAAAATAAGCTAAGCCCTTAACAACTTTGATGAGGAAAGAAAATCGGTTTAGGTGGGATGAGAGTTGTGAGACAGTATTCCAAACCCTTAAGGAGCGCTTGACCACAACTCCTATCTTAGCCTTACCAGAGGGGAGTAAATTTTGAGGTGTATACTGATGCCTCAAACAATGGGTTGGGGTGTGTCTTGATGCAAGGTGGAAAAGTGATAGCCTATTCTTCGTGTCCGTTGAAACCATATGAAGATAATTACTCTACCCATGATCTTGAATTGGGAGCTGTAGTTTTTGCACTGAAGTTATAGAGACACTACCTATATGGAGCGACATTCAAGGTGTTTTCAGGCCATAAGAGTTTGAAGTATATTTACACTCAGAGAGAGTTGAATATGAGACAGAGGAGGTGGATAGAGCTTATTAGTGATTATGATATGGAAACTGTGTATTATGAGGGGAAGGCAAATGTGGTGGCAGACGCACTAAGTATGAAATCTATTTATCACCTATGCAGTGCTTTGTCCCGCGTGAGCTTGAGAGATGAAATTGAAAGATGGGGGTTCATGTGATAAGAAAAAGAGAGAATATTAATGATTTGACTATAGAGCCTGAGTTGTATTATGAGTTCAGGAGAAGCAGCAATATGATTTGACAATGGCGAAATGGTGGGCCCTTACTACCAGTGGGGAGACTACACGGTTTGGGTTAGTGTTGATGGTAGCCTCCGCTTTGAGGGCCGTTGGTGTGTTCCTAATGATGACGAATTAAAGAGAAGTATTTTGTCTGAGGCTCATAATACTCCATATTCAGTTCACCGTGGAGGAGATAAATTGTATAAAGACTTGAAGAAAACATTTTGGTGGCCTGGAATGAAAAAGGAAGTAGCTGAATTTGTAGCTAAGTGTTTGACTTGTCAGAGGGTTAAAGGAGAGCATAAGAGGCCTCAAGGGAAAGTGCAGCCCTTGGAGGTTCCTGAGTGGAAATGGAAGTGTATATCTATGGATTTTATTGTGGGTTTACCTAGGATTCAAAGGAGAAACAATATGATATGGGTAATAGTGGATCGAGTAACTAAGTCTGCTCACTTTATTCCTACGAAAGATACCTAGAGTAAGGCTGAGTTGGCTAAGGAATATAGGAGGAATGTGGTGAAATTGCATGGGATTCCTAAGGATATCGTGTCAGATAGAGATTCAAGGTTTATATCTAAGTTTTGGAAGGAGCTGCAAGATTCTTTGGAAACACAATTGAAGATGAGTACAACATTTCATCCTGCGACAGACGGTCAGACGGAGCGAACCATCCAGACACTAGAAGACATGCTTCGGGCATGTATTTTGGAGTTTGGAGGGTCTTGGGAGGAGAAACTAAATTTGATTGAATTCTCTTATAATAATAGCTACCATGCCAGTAACGGAATGGCTCCTTTTGAGGCCTTGTAATGTTGGAGGTGTAGAAGTCCAATTTAATGGGATGATAGTGCCAAGAGGATGGTGGTGGGACCTGAAATGGTCCAAGAGATGATTGAGCAAGTTCAAGTAATTAGAAAGAAGATGAAAGCTGCACAAGATCGTCAGAAAATTTATGCAGATTTGAGGAGATCCGAGATTGTGTTCAATGTTGGTGATAAGGTGTTGCTTAAAGTGTCGCCAATGAAGGGACTCATGAGATTTGGGAAGCGTGGAAAGTTAAGTCAGAAATATGTAGGACCATATGAGATTCTGGATAGAGTTGGGGAGGTAGCATACCATCTTGCACTACCTCCATCATTAGCAAGAGTCCATAATGTGTTTCACGTGTCACAACTGAGAAAATATGTGAGTGACCCGTCACACGCGCTGGAAATTGAGAATATTAAACTGGACGTTCAACTTACTTATGAAGAATTTCCTAAGGAGATATTGGACACCAAAGTTCGCAAGACTAGGAATAGTGAATTGTCTTTAGTGAAGGTGCTATGGTCTAATCATGAGGTGGAGGAAGCTACTTAGGAGACAGAAGTCTCTATGCGCGAGAAGTATCCACATCTTTTACATTAGGCATGTATATGACTACGGGGACGTAACATTGTTTTTAGGAGGGTGGAATGTAAAACACCGTTTAATTCAGTAATTTATACATTTTTAGTAGGTTTGTGTTTTATTAGTTTTGGGTGAACTTTGGGACGAAGTTCATTTTAAGGGGGGAAGATTGTAATACCCGTAATTTGTAAGGTTTAATTAACATTTTATATTTTAGTATGAGTCGGGATTAATAAGCGAGACGATTTAGAAAATAAAAAAAACAATCAAACATAACTCGGTTGGGCCGTGGCATTATGAGGGCTAAATACCCATTTGTATATACACTCTAATAATTAGACCAATTTACCTTATTTTCACTATCAAACACAAACACAAGAAAAAAATAAAATAGGTAAGAGGAATTAGTCAGACGTGAGAACGACGAAGCAGCGCAAGGGAGAAGGGGGTTTTTGATCGGATTTGTGAGACGATTTCTTAGCTTATTTTAATCAAAAATCGTAAGTAAGATTATTCTAACCTCTTTAATTCGAGTATTAGCTTGATTAGTGTAGTGTTTATGTCAATTTGTTTAACACTAGAAATTAATTTGGGGGTTTTGATTATACTTTGTTGAGATGGTTTTATAAGTATGGATTGACAAATGATTGGGGTTTGGTTAGCCTAGATTGTATTAAGATGAGTTGTATTCAATTGTTATACCGTCTTATACATCGTCTTGAGACCGTCTTATACATGAATTGTAGGTGTCTTGTGTAGTGGGGTTATGTGTTTGCGCGAATTGATAAACATAGAAAATTCAGAGGCGTCTAATTAGGACCGTCTGTAAGTATTTAACGCGTCTAATAAGCTGGTAACTTTTGTCTGGTCCTTTTCAGAAGACCACGAATTCGAGTCAGAGTCGGAGTCGGAGTCGGAATCAGAGTCGGAGTCTAGAGAAGTCCCTAGAGAGTCTCCTCCTATCGTCACTCCCAATTCCCTTATTTCTCCTAGCATAGTATCGAGTAGTAACAGTAGTTTGGGAAATGTCCCAACAGCTGTCCCTTTGCCGCCACTGACTACTGAACAAATGGCTTCTTTGTTTCAACTCTTTTCAAAATTTAATATGAATAAATCATATTCTGCTTACTCTTTGTGTTATTCTGAATGCAATTCTATTTACGATGATGATGAGGATGACCCAGACCCAGATTCCATCGAACTACCTCCCTACATAGCTAAAGAAATATTACAAGAGGGGGAAGGGGCACCAGTTATAGAGAACACTGAATCCATCAACGTAGGAACCGAACTAGAACCCCAAGAACTTAGGATATGGACAACCTTGAGCCCAACCGAAGGGGCTAGTTTCATGGACCTCCTGCACGAGTTCAAAGACGTTTTTGCTTGGTCCTACAAGGACATGCCAGGGATCGACAAGGACATTGCAGTACACAGAATTCTAATCAAACCAGGTTTCAAACCTGTAAAACAGAAGCTTCATCGAATGAGGACAGAATGGGCTCTTAAGATCAAAGAAGAAGTCGATAAACAATTCAAAGCCGGGTTCATCAAAGTTTCCGAGTATTCAGATTGGGTAGCCAATATAGTACTCGTACCCAAAAAGGATGGGAGAATCCGTGTTTGTGTTGATTTCAGAGACTTGAACAAAGCGAGTCCCAAGGACGATTTTCCTCTACCACATATCGACATATTGGTAGACAATACGGTAGATCACGCGTTGTTGTCCTTCATGGATGGGTACGCGGGATATAATCAGATCAAGATGGCCATAGAAGACATGCATAAGACCGCCTTTGTTACTCAATGGGGCACCTATTGTTATACTGTTATGCCATTCGGATTAATCAATGCTGGAGCTACGTATCAACGCACTGCAACCACGCTCCTACATGACATGATGCATAAAGAAGTAGAGGTGTACGTAGACGATATGATTGTCAATTCCAAGGATAGAGAAGGGCACATTAATAATCTTCGCAAATTCTTCCTAAGACTACGAAAGTACAACATGAGGCTCAATCCTTAGAAATGTGCATTTGGGGTAACGTCAGGCAAGCTTCTGGGATATGTCGTCAGTCAACGAGGAATTGAAATCGACCCTTCCAAAATCAAAGCTCTAATCGAAATGCCACAACCTCAAACATAAAAGGAAGTTAGAGGATTTTTAGGCAAGGTGCAATATATAAGTCGATTCATATCGAAACTTACCATGATCTGTGGACCCATCTTCAAAAAGCTAAAGAAAACAGATCACACCATATGCGATGACGACTGTCAAAAGGCGTTCGATAAAATCAAGGAGATACTAGCGAAACCACCAGTGCTCATGCCTCCCCAATGAGATCAACCTCTTGGTTTATATCTCAGAGTGACCGAAACAGCCATGGGGGCTATGCTAGCACAAACCGTCGGAAAAGAAGAGAGAGCTATCTACTCCCTTAGTAAGAAGTTCTTCGAATATGAATGCAAGTACACACCACTCGAAAAGACATGCCTCGCTCTTGTGTGGGCAACAAAGAAGCTACGCCATTACATGCTTAGCTACTCTGTCAAGGTGTACTCCAAAATGGATCCTGTTAAATACCTCTTCGAAAAACCCGTTCTCAACGGACGCTTGGCAAGATGGACCTTAATGCTCTCAGAGTTCGACCTCAAATACGTACCTCTGAAGGTTATAAAAGGGCGCGCCGTCGCTGAGTTCTTCACAGATAATCCCATCAACGACACCTAAGCAGTAGAAACATGGTCATTTCCAGATGAGGACATACTCAAACCAATGTAGACTCTTGGGACCTTTATTTTGATGGAGCATCGAATCTAAGAGGATTTGGAATAGGAGTATTGCTCATTTCTCCTGAAGGCGAGCATACACCACTCTCTGTCAAACTCGACTTCGAGGTGACAAATAACGCAGCAGAATACGAAGCTTGCCTCATTGGGCTACAAACGGCAGTAGGTTTAGGCATCAAGAATCTTCGAGTTCACGGAGATTCATCCTTGATCATCAACCAAATTACGGGATCTTGGAAAATTCGAAGTGAAAGTCTAGCACCCTATCAGGCCCGGATAGACCAAGTTGCCCAATTCTTCAATCAAGTGACTTATCTACACCTACCTCGAGAAGAAAATCAGTTTGCAGACGCTCTTGCAAAACTTGCATCTCTGATTAACATGCCAGACAATATGGTAGAAATGCCTTTATGCATCGAACGATGGTCAGAACCAGCCTACGTGCACCATATCACAGATGAAGAAGAAAACCCAGGGGAACCTTGGTTTCAAGCCATTCTAAACTTCAAGCTCAATGGCACCTATCCGCCGGATATGGATAAGAGAGGACAACGTGCTATACGCCTGCTCGCTTCTCAATAGATCCTTATGCAAGGAGAATTGTATAAAAGAACACCTTTTGGTGTAGTCTTGCGTTGTCTTGATCATTTACAGGCACAGAAAGTGATGGAAGAAGTCCATGATGGAGAATTTGGCCCTCACATGAGTGGACCAATGATGGCAAAGAAAATCACGCGCCTTGGATATTACTGGACCACAATGGAATCCGATTGCATCAAATATGTCAGACATTGTCACAACTGCCAAATCTTCGGGAATGTGCAACACGTCCCTCCTTCACTACTCTACACCATGACATCTCCTTGGCCATTTTCTGCTTGGGGAATCAACATCATCGGGAAAATCACCCCAGCCGGAACAGGAGGTCACTGTTTCATTTTGGTGGCTATCGACTATTTCACCAAATGGGTAGAAGCAGCATCCTACACTAGTCTCACAGCCAAAAACGTGGCAAAGTTCATACAAACCAATATCATTTGTCGATATGGTTGCCCACATGAGATTATCAGTAACAATGGGTCACATTTCCAGGCTGAGGCTGAACAATTGCTAGCCAAGTACAAAATCAAACACCACCGTTCCTCGCCATACAGACCACAAACTAATGGCGCAGTGGAGGCAGCCAACAAGAATGTTGTCACAATCCTCAAGAAAATGATCGATAATTATCGAGATTGGCCAAGTAAGATACCATTCACCTTATGGGGATATCGCACATCCGTTAGGACGCCCACTGGGGCTACTCCTTTCTATTTGACTTACGGCATGGAAGCTGTGCAACCAGTTGAGCTAGAAATCCCATCCTTACGCATTCTACTCGAAACTCAAATTCCAGAAGTCGATTGGAAGAAAGATAGATATGAAGAACTCATCCTCTTGGATGAACGAAGATTGCGCGCATTACATAATGTGCAAACATATCAGACACATATCAAACGAGCCTTCAACAAAAGGGTTAAGCTTAGAAACATCAAAGAAGGAGATTTAGTCCTCAAATCAGTTAGAGCTCTTCTACCTGTCGATCCACGAGGAAAGTTCAAACCCAACTGGGCCGAACCGTTCTTGGTCAAGTCCATACTCCCAGGGGCTGCAGTTAGAATCACAGACCTAGATGGGAACGAATTTGCTAACCCAACTAACCTCGACCAACTAAAACGATATTATGCCTAGAATAGGACAAAAACGTGCCACGCGTAACACCCACGTGCCGCTCATGCGACACGAAATAAAAACGGCCCCTGGCCCGCTGAAATAAAGCTCATGTCACCTTGCTCTTGCATCTTGACAATTCGTCATCCTTATATCATCAAATTAATCAAATTGTGTTTTAGGAGTAAGTAAGGCCCATGCTCAATTTCTAGTTCGCTACAAGCTCTTGCTTAGAACAATTATTCTTTTACATTTACTCGAACTACGCGCAAGGGTTTGATTTTATTTTTAAAATGAATACGTAGGCTATCCTTCATAGGATACAACCCATTATTTTAAATGTAAATAGAAGGACATTTGCATTTGCATTTGAAATTCGACAAGAATAATAAAAGGGAAATCACAATAGTTTCATAACTAAGTAATCTTTTATTCATTTTTTTTCCTCCATAAATAATAATAATACGCCACTTAATATAAAATGCTAAAAAAATAATAATAAATAGGCTAGGATTCTAAAAACCCCACCACTTATTACAAATAATAATAATAATAAATAATACTACGACTTAGGCTACTCTTCCATCTTTCCCTTGCCTGTGTCATTTTTATCATACTTTTTATCTCGACCACGAGCCGGGCACTCCTGTGCTATCTCGGACCTAATCACTAAAGGTCTCTCTCGCGGTCTAGCTTTACCATTTCGATCAACCACCATCTATGCGGCAGGAGAAGTCTTCGGTTTCTTCGACGGATGAACAACTCGGAATCCGGCTTCTTCCTCCCCCTCAGTCAAATATTTCTGGTTCTCCTTTGCTACCTCACGGATCTTTTAGTCAACAGGCTCACGCTTCTGCAATTTCTCGCGCTCCTCGGGAGTGGTAGCCTTCCTCTACTGCAAATAAGAATCTGATACCCACAATGAACTAACAGAAGGATGTAGGAACCACATGTTCCTCTGAGCCCATTTGAGGGCCCACTCTCAACGACTCTCGGCAGTATGTGCCACTGCAGTCTGAGGAACGGTATCAAGCTTAGGAATCCTCTGTTTAAGGCTCACATGCCTCATCAATCTCTCCGGGAAGATGCATACCAAGAATTCCAAGCCAGGATTGCGTACCGATCGAGTAGGATCTAAAGATGACACTCCAGTAACTGACTTGAGATGCCACCATGGCACAACCCATCTGATCAAGGGACCACCTTCGTTTTTCAGCTTGTTCTCCCAATAGTTACAAACCCGAGTGAAGTCCACCATATAGAGCCTGGTCCTCATTACAATCGACCTGGCATGATATCCGGGTACATTAGCTAGAGGCTCGATCAACCGCAGACGCTCCATGAGCCAAACCTACCAAAGACAGGAATTAATATCCAACCAAAAAAAAAAAAAAAAACGAAACCAAAAAAAAAAAAAAAAAAAGAGAAAGAAGAAAAAAAAAAGAAAAACGGTTGGTATTATACATGAAGGTTCTTACCTGCAAAATGATAGGACGTCCCAAACAAGGAAGCTCGCGGTTGGCTTTCCTGTTATCCAGCCCCAAAATGATCTCTCCTAGGCACAGACAAGCTGGGCTCCTGCGCAGCTCCATTTGCTCAATCAAGCTCAAGTAACGAGGATCTCCTCTCATTTCCTTATCAACATGCCCTTGGAGGACATGACCATGCAGTAGGCAAAACCCGAATGCCCTACGCCTCGCCACATAAGAGATAGAAGGGTCTTCCCTGTTTATAAATCGATCAATAAAATCGAGCATACGGACTCCTTTTGAGGTTACAAGATGGTCAACCTCAGCTTTAGTCAGTCCAAGCAAATCTCTAAACTTGCTTTAATATCCTTGAGAGCTAGAGGGTATAGCAGACATATTTTCTGGGTCCAAGCAAATAAATCCGAGCGCAAAGTTACAGTAGAAAAGTTTAAGGGAGAGATTAAGGGGGCGTTTGGTTAGGGGGAATAGGGAAAGAGAGAGAATAAAAATGGTTGATTCCTTTTGTTGTTGTTTGTTTGACACAAAGAAAGGGTAATCCATACCCCCTACCCCCTATCCCCAAAACCATTCTCATCCTTACCCCTCCCCCTCTTGGGTAAGCCCATAACCCCATAATCCCTTCTTCCTCCTACTCTCTATTTCCACCACTCCCACCAACACCCACCACACCCTCTCACACCGTCAACCACTGCCACCTACACCCTACACCCACCACACCGACACAACCACCACCAGGGACGCCGACACAACCACCACCAGCGATGCCGCCTGTCCACGATATCCCATATCCTCAACCACTAAACATCACACCAACACCTTCAGTAACTCTCCCACCCCACCAACCACCACCAACACCTTCCTCGGCCACACCACTGCAACCGCCCGACGCCGGCCACACCAGATCTGGTGTTTTAAGGGGTGGGGGAGGGGTTTTCGAAGGGCTGTGGTGGATTTTTAGAATGAATAAGGTGTTTGGGGTCGGGATTGTGGTGTTTGTTGAGGGCGTGAGGCGCGGTGATTAGGTTCGTCGTGGGGTACCGTGAGGATGATCGTCGGCGCCGCTACTTGTGGTGGTGTCGGTGTAGATAATGGTGGCAGGTGGTGTGTAATGGTGGTGTAGGTGGTGGATGTTGGCTTTTAATTCCCTTTTCCTCTAATTGTCAACCAAACACCCAAGTATAATATGGGTGATCCCATTCATTTCCCTCTCTTACCCTTTCTTGATTTCATTCTCTTACCCTTTCCCATACCAAACGCCCCCTAAGAGTAAAGAGTGGCGTTCTTAGATCAGTAAAACGTAATTAAAAACCCAATTATCAAAGCTTAAATAGAAAAACAAAGGTCTTCTCGAAAATAAGCCCAACACGGGTTAATTAATCCTGCGTAACATCAAAACCTCTCGATCGAGCAGTATAAAACCACTCGATCGAGGTCTTCAGCAGATAATCCTCTCGATCGAGCAGAAAAGTTACTCGATCGAGGAAACCCAGAAAACAACATTTCGATCGAGTAGAGTAAAGTACTCGATCGACCTCTTCAACACTCCTAACCACTCGATTGACTAAACAAACCCATCGATCGAGTGTTCTTCCTCCAAGTCAGCTTCAAAACATCATTGACTGCTTCGTTGACCATCCTTCACGCATCCCAAAGCATAAGTCTCGTTCTAACATTCCCGTCTCCTCAAAATGCATGCAAAACAGGACGAAAAGAGTACGGTTTCACCACTTTCAGGTTAATTTATGCAAAACAGACAAAACAACCCAAAGTAGCCAATTCGGGGCATATTGCAATACAAAACGGTATAAAAATGCATAGAAATACGTGCAAAATAAGACTAAAAAGACTATATAAAATGCACGTACCAGGCTCTTGCCCAAAACAAGTCCAAAATGAAGTCCTAAATGTACAAAATGTGTGCAGTACAGACAACAGAAACAACACAAAAAACAAAGACAACTACTCCTGGTCCCCACCTCGCTCGGTGACCCTGGCCTCGAGAGCGGCAATCTCGGCGTCCCGGACCTCCAACTCCCTCAGCAGGCGAGCCGTCTCCTTCTGGGACTGCGCTAGTTCACGCTCCAGGTCGCGCTCCCTCTGCAAATGACAAAGAAATGCCTCATTTCAATCATTTCAAATGCAAGAAAACTACAAAATTCAAAATTAAGTAAATGGAAGGTTCATACCTGTCGTCCTCGACCACCAACAAGTGCCTCAATGGCAGTAGCCCATAACCGGTTGGCCACCCTCCACAATGCCACGTACCGAGACGACACCACCTCCATTTCAATAAACAAAGGTTTTCAATAAAATGGACAAATGTATTCTTATACAACAGAAAAAGTCAACTGAATCGGAGGCTCACCCTCCTGACCAAGTGCTGCCACTCCTCTAGGCCAGCATCTTTCACCGCCTCGCCAAAGTCGCGGAGCTCGGAGATCGTCGTCATCCCCACTACGTCAATATACCCGAGGGTCTCGGGGTACACTGGGGGCTCGACGCCCGCTTCCTCAACTTCCTGAAAATTTAAATGAATTGTTTATTTGACGATCATTCATCATTTTATCAAAGTCAACTCAAAAAGGGAAAATGAAGCACTTACCACGACCGGCCAGTACGCCAGCCTCTGACGAATGAACACAGAGTACTCCTCACCAGGAAGAAGAAGAGCGTCGCCACCGACGTCTTCAAGGTCAGCCTCCCTCGCAGCATCAGAAGGCTCCCTAATTATCGTCCGAGGAGGATCGATGGGAACCGTGAAAGCATCACGAGAGCACTGACGAGTCAAGCACTCGCCCAGATACCACACTGGACCCATCGACGTCCTCAACAGCAACCGACTCGAGCTCCTAGGTCGAAGGACCTCAGCCACGAAAGGAGGGGCGTCAAGGTAGTCCACCCAAGGCCTGGGCACCCAATAAGATAAGCAAACAAGAGGTCATTCTTATGATCGCTTCTAAAGAAGTAATGAATAAACAAATGAAGGAAAAGTGATTAAAAAGTACTTACGTCGCTCAGCTTCAGGGCATTCACGCCCCGTCGACAGACATCGTAAGAAGAGCGCTGGCTCTTCTTACGACACATCACCCAATCCCTCACAATGGGATAAGCCCTCGGCCCAGGCTCCGTCCTCTTGGGCGCGAAGCCCGGAAAGTAGGAGTACACCCACGCCTGGAAAACAAGATAATCGATGACGATCTTTCACGATTCGATAAGAAGAAGAAATGATCTTTCATGATACGAAATGAAGGTTCATACCTCCAGCAGCAGTCCAGGACCGATAGTAGCAGGAGAAGTCCCCTTCTCCAGCAGCTCAGGACGAACCATGACACTCATGTAGCGAGTGAGGACCGCAAAGCCAGGAGTGACCCAGTCCCAATGACCTAGGTCACTCAGGTCAGAAAGGAAGGGAATAAGCTTTGTTGATAGCCTCTCCCCCTTGTCTCCAAGGTAGAGTGAAGACAAGAACCACCAGAGCCACATACGAGCTCTCTGCTCTGCCGTACAAGGAGGAGGAGCCACCTCCCTCCCGTCCATCGTCACCACCGTCGGGGTCTTACCCGCAAAGTAATCCCTGACGTAGGAGCTCGACACTAACCCGGGAACCGTAGCAGCACTCACAGCTAGGTTCCAGCCGATCAGCCTCCTGGCCTCGGCCAAGTCCACACTCATGGGCGTCGACGGCCACACCACAACCTCCACTCCACACGGCAAACCAGAAATCATGTCGTAGTCCTCCAAAGTGACCCCGACCTCACCAAAAGGCATGTGAAAGGTCGAGGTCGTGTCCCAGTACCGATCAAGGAAAGCTCGAATCAGGCAAAGGTTAGCCCGAAGCTTCCTTCCCTTGATCTCCCTCCACGCTCCCACCAAAGCTCCGAAAGCTCCAAGCTCGATGATGGCCTGCTCCTCCTCCGACAGTCTCCCGTAAGCCTCCATCATCGAAGTGTAGCCAAAAAAGGACCTTATGTTCCCAGCCTCCTATATCGATTCGACGCAAAGCTATCTTTAGCTCAAAGTGAAAGAGAAATGAAACGGCAAATAAATGAGTCAAGAAAGATGAGTCGAGAATGACGAGTTTGAGATTTACCATGCTCTTCACCGTCCTATAAGACATGTGACTCTCCGCTGCCCAAATGAGATGTCAGCCATCCTGTTTCTCAGCCCACTGGGATGCCCTCGCTAGCTGATGACCACCTCGTCTGACGTTGGCCCGCCTCGGGGCCTCCTCCTCAGCAGCCTCCTCTAAAACCTCCTCAAAAGTAAGAGAAGGGTCGAAGTCAGTATCCACGTCCATGGGAGCCCTCCCCGACATAGAAGCCACGTCACCTGCAAAATTAGAGTAAATTAGGCCGCGTCAAGTGACAGCGAGCCTCAGTCAAGGTGTTTTCAAGCCTTTCAAGCTCCGAGAATGGCTTTTCTCGCCATCTTTGGCCATTTCTTTCGAAACCCGACCGCTCATGTGGTAAAATGGGTCAAGTTAAGTCTAAATTCGAGCGTAGTCATGGGTTTGAGTTGAAGTTTCGGCAGCATTTCGCTATAACGGCGATTATGCCTTAGAAAAGTGTCCTGAAAAAGCCGTCACAAATCAAAAATCCAAGATGGTAGGAAGTTTACCCATCACACAGGGATTCCAAACAACAAATTTCAACAGAAATGGGCATTCCTAAGGCCATTTTCGAAGCAATTTTCGAGACAGTTGAGAAACCATCTCAATTCTACTCAAATGCTCAATACTCAATGAAAATTCGAAAAGAACACATGGTTATGTTCCTTACACTACCAATTATCCATTTCTAAGGTCAATTTCACAAGGCAAATTCATTTGGGGGAAAAGCCCCAAATTTTCGAATTAATTTGGGTTGAAAACCCTAATTTTCTCGATCCAAATTAAGCAAAATGCGGATGTTTAAGCAAGAATAAGACACATACCTCGATTAGTCATGATAAAGGCAAGATTTTGATCAAGTTTTGGCGGAATGTCGATGAAATTTGAGAGAGTTTTGAGAATTTTTGTGTTTTATGAATAATGAAATAACACGGGTTCTGTCGAGTTTTTACTCACACAGGGACGAACCCAGAAAAGGACGCAGCAGGCGCTGCGCCTCTTCCAAGAGTCGCAGCTCTTGCTACGCCTCTTCCTCAGCTTCCCTCCAATTCAATTTTCAAAAGTTCGTTACAAGTTCTTTATTTGTGGGTCCATCTTTAGTGCGCCTCTTCTCCAACACCATATATCGTATATTTGGTTCGTTTGATGTTTATTCTTCGTCTGGACCCATATTTTCGAGCAGACTTTGAATTGTCACAGTACTTTATCAAGACTTCGCTTGCAACAACGAGAAGGTTTTCTCTGACGGTGTTTCGACATGCCTCAACTATTTCCCAGCGAGAGTTCATAACAGCCGATTGTACCTCTCAAGATATGGAGTTCGTTCGAGACTGACGCGAGCAGATTCCCCCAGCAGTTTCTACCGACGTCTTGTTGCCTTCAATATTACATTATATACTTTGTTCTCACACCCGTTATCTCGTAGGTTCCCAGACTACCCATGTTCCTACACTTAGCCTTCACCAATAGGATCCCACTCCTTGAAATCGCCTTTTCTGGGTTCATACGCCCAAAACCACGGTTACCCTTAGGCTGCCTTCTCGCCGATGTTTTCCTTTAGGGTCCCACACCCCTAGAACAACCTCTACATATCCTTTAGGTCCTAGACTTAGTTCCTACGCTTAACCTTAGCGCATACGCTTAACCTTAGCTCCTACGCACCTTCGGAAGCATCTCGAAAAAGAAGTCTCAGGTATGATTTCTTCTTATGGCTGGCGAGCTTCCTTACGTAGTCTAATGGACTTTAAACGATCCTCCCCGATAGTCGACATACTCTAAAATGTTCCCGACGACAGGTCCTTGGCTCAGACCCCTTGAGCCGCCTCGCGTCACCATAGTTGTCAGGTTGTAATCTTCGATTGACCTGATGGCTATACTTTGACTTTCGCCTTGTTCAAGCCTCAGTCAAAGTGGGGGCTCTGTAGATACCTTATTTCTACACCTCTCGCAAGCCACCTGGTGATGATTGGGCCGCATGTTTGGTACACGGAATGATTTATGACAGTTCGTAAGTTTATCGGCAAGTGATAGCTCAAATACTTGTGTCTACCCCTTGGTCGTCATCTACGCGCCGTTACGGTCGTTTTGACAGTAATAAGAGTACATTTGGAGTCCGGGTCAAAAACCGTCTTCATTTTCTAATAAACCGTTTGAAATGCCGAGTCGGAATGTTCTGGAATATTCCGGATGTTTCTATTCCATATTTTTAATTATTTTAATCTTTTGGCAGAATATATCCCGAAACTATATTTTAAACAATAAGGAAGTTGAGATCTACCGCAATTCCATAACAGAAACGCGGAAAATCTTTCTTCCGCATGAGGAAACTCCCGGGAAAAGGACGCAGCACCTGCTGCGCCTCTTCCAAGAGCCGCAGTGGCCATTGCGCCTCTTCCCCAGCTCTTTTCGTGTATTTTAAGATCTTTTCGAGATTTGTTTCCAAAGTTTTACCGAAACCCTAATTCCTCCGTGTGATTAGTATAAATAGGGACCTTCGTTCCTCATATTTCTCACGCGAGTGTCCGCCCTTCTCTTCTCCCTTTGCATTCTAAGACCGTGCTCTTTGCTTATTGGCGTCTACGTGCTTGAACTTTCGACCACGTAAGCTCGGATCCTTCTGAGTACCAGCCTCGTTTTGCACGACCGACCAATTTGACCAACTCCACTCAATCAATCTAATCAATTTAATTTAATTTCTCTTACGAGGGCACTTTCATCATACATTCGAGTCGAGCAATCACTAATAGTTAACTTAGTCAATCTCGTTTCGTCAAAAATGTAAGTCTGAGGGTGTAAATCCCATGTTTTATTATTGTATTTTATTATTATATAAATTATTGTAAGGTTTACGTCGAAAGCATGCTTAAAACCGATTTATAAAACCCTCTTTATCAAACCTATTTTCATGGATTAATAGGAGACAGACGTCGAGAAGAAACGCAGCAACTGCTGCGCCTCTTCCTGAGGCTGCCGCGGTTCCTGCTTTTCTTGTTCTTCCTCGCCTTTCTGTTAATTCGTCTTTTTTTTCGTTCTTCTTTCTTTTTTTCTTTCTTATTCATTCGTATATAATAATTATAATCATAATTCATATTTATCATCCTTTAAATTTCCGACTTAAATCCCGAGTAATCAATGTTCAAGGGTTTTCGTCATTAAAATCAAATCCGGATTTTAGAGATTAGATTCGCCCATATCAAATCTCTGGAATTCGCCTTTTGTATATTTTTTATCAGTTCATCACCATTAAATTGCATAAATAAAACCTAATTAATTTGTATTAGCAAACCTGATTAATTTATATTAACAAAGTTCGTAATTAGTCTTTAATTCGTTCTAATTCATTTAGGTTTGTTCTTTATTGCTTTTATGACCCCTCATGTGTAAATAACCTGTTAAATCACTTTCACCCGAGTCAAATACCAATAATCGATCATTAAAATCACCAATGAACATTAACGATATGCAGTTCCGGCTTCACAGCCAGAACTTAACTCAGGAACAAACGCAGTGACCACTGCGCCTCTTCCAAGGGACGCAGCTCTGTTGCGCCTGTTCCGGGGTGATTTCTGTCCCTGAACTCCCGTTTCACTTTGACCTAGTTTATTAGTCTTACGTATTAATCGACTATTGTCCGTAATATCACCACTAATCTGTCCGTTTTCTAACCTTAATTATTTTATTTTTTTCTTTTCTCAAATTATCCGTTTTAAATGTATTTTCGACGTAAATCATCAAACCATTGTAATTATTGTAATTTTAATTATCGTATTTCATTTTCTATACTCTTTATTATCGTATCGTTTGCTTGTTCTCACATGTAATTAACCCTAAATCTCTACTTCGACCCATTGTATGCTAAATTACGTGTTCACCGACATAGTTTAATTCTCACATGCTAGGATTAAAATGATGGATGTTGCATTGCATGCATATAATCGACAACATATCGAGTATAGATGATTTTCCCTAATCATTAGAAGAGGCCGCTATCGAGGTGGGCGGGATTAGGTGTTCGATCAAAAGAGCTTCCTAATACGTACCCTCACCCCTTACTCCAGATCTCTGTGAACATCCGTGTTCATTGGCATCCACGAGAGTCATTCTAGACATACAATGCTAAGGGTAACGAGTTCTTAGTGTCTATGTCACTACTTTGTGTCTTGACATGACGCGAAGTATTCGAACGGTTTACAATTTTCCACAATAAATTGGTGGCGACTCCACAAATGCAAACACTTGTTTCCCAAGTGCCCCTGTGGGCCCCCCGTGTCCACATTTGTATGTGCATTAACATTAGCTCTGAGTTATTCATTCACCATTTGTATGATTGCCAATTGTATTGTGTGTTTGCTTTGCTTGGGGACAAGCAAATAGTTGGTTTGGGGGAGCTTAATGAGTCATAATTATATACATATTTATGCCTCCTCTTAGTTACTTGAGACGGTTTTGTGCTTATATATGTCATTTATATGTCGTTATTGCTAGAATGTCGATACTTCTGCCTTTTTGTGTTTTAATATAGATTGGATGCATTCAACGAACAAATGGTTGATAATTAGCACTGCGGAGTCGGCAAGTGTGGACATGGGCAACCCGCGCCGCGCGCACCCGCGCGTTGTGTTGTTTGAGGCAACCACCTAGTGAACTAGATCCCTAGACTTTTTAATCTTATTGAATTCATCTTTTACTTTATTGCAATTAGTTTTAGAAATCAAACATTCAAAACCCCAGAAATTGTTACCTTAAGATGGACTTAGATAAAAGCAAACTAGATAATTACCACCTCCATGTGGATACGATACCCTACTTAGCTTACCGCTAGCTATTTGTTAGTACTGAGATAAGATTATTTTGATTTAAAGTGATACAACTCTACCCTTATCAACATTCACTCCCCCAAAAAGAGAACTTCGTCTCGAAGTTCAATGTTCAAAATCATGGATATACTCGTAAACTACCTACGAAACATATGACTCGATAAAATAATGATCAACCCGTAATAGATTATGTATTATAATAGAACTCAATTACCATCCTTATGTCACGCATATTTTACGTCAAATGTACTACATGATAGATAAATATGCAACACTTCAATGATATGAATAAGACATTATTATACAATCACCACGCCGGTACCGGTACACACCCAGACGTACACACAACCACCATTGTAAGGGACACGCCCACGACATCGCACCTCACAAATAGGTACTCGGAACACGTCCGTGGTGCCGGGCCCGAGAATGACTCGTATCCCCTGCCAAATGACATGCCTCAAGCACATGATGTGACTCATAATTACACACATTTAGTCCCCTAACTAGCCTCATTATTTTATTTTCTTGCATGCATTAGGGTCGTTTCTTATCTTTAGCTTCCTACTTTGCATATTCTATGAGGTTTTGTGTCCTTGGTAGGAGAGGAATGCTAACCTCGCTTTTATGGAGCAAAACGGAGTTAAATGGATAGTATCTAACAACCAAGCAACAAAGAGGAGACCAATACTAAAGGCCTAAGTAAATAAAACAAGTATTTGGGCAATGATGAAGGACCCCAACGGCTCCTCAGTGATCCCCACAGATCATGAGGCAGCCAAATGAAGAAGAAGCTAAGATGACCTTTGAGACGGGGGTCCCAAGCACGGCCCGAGCATCCCAAAGTAGAGGACATGCGTCCCAAGAATCAGCTCGAGCGTCCCTTCAGCAGAACGGGCGTTTTCCCTTACAACATGAGCGTCTAATAGGGGCAGGTCGGGCGTTTCCTTGAGGGACTTGCAAGGCGTTAATCTTCACTTAAGGGGCTTAATCGTCATTTAAGCCCTTAGTTACCCTAATACTTGTACTTAGTATAAATACTCCATTGTAATTGGAGATTAGAACCAAGCTTTATTACCAAGTTTTGTAATCAAGTTTTACTCAGTTAGATTACCATTAATTCAAGTTCTTAATACAATCCAATTACACAATTCAATCATAATCACATCTTAATCTTTCCTTAATTATTCAAGTGTTCTTAGATCTAGTTGGGTAATATGCAGACTATTTGGGTTTATTTAAGAATTGACAACTCTTCATCATTCATCAAGTTTTCTTCTATTATTCTTTGCTTTATATTTGATCATCCTAAGTTGGTACAATTTCTCTACTCTTTACTTAATCTTTGTTTATTGTTTTACTCCTTCATCATGTTTAGACTTATTAATATGATTGACACCATTGTTAGCATGTCCACCATGATAATGAGTGAGTAGTTCTTTAACTAGGGTTAATGGGGGATTTGGGGAGTTGATCATGGGGTAGATCTTTACTTAATAAGTTCATATGAATGCTTGCTTGTTGTAGTTTCAAGTTATGCACATGCTATGCTTGATAAAATGCTTGATTGACAACTTATCCTTTCAACAAGACTTGTAAGATATAAACCAACTTAAGGCTTGTTAGACCATGCATATAGTGGAATAGGAAGAATTAAGTTGATTTGTAAGTGTTGTAAAGTCTTTACCAACTCGGCTCCGAGACCCAAAACTTCCTAGGAATTGTAAGATATAATGTAACTCGGTTCCACTACAACAATAAATTGCTTGCATCTATGAAACTTATTTATGTGATCTCACCAAGATTCTCCTATGAACCCATGACACTCTAGTGCTTTAATCAATTGTTTACAACCCTATTTTCTTACCTTGCTTTACTTTCATTTGTTTACATTTCCTTTGTCAAGTAGTTTAGATTGCAAAGCTCAAACTCAACCCAAATCGTGACACCGAAGACATAGCTTTCTACAACCGATAAATCAATACAATACCCATCCCTGGGATTCGACCTCTACTTGCCACTCTACTAATAGTAGTTTGTTGAGATTATAAATAGTGTTTGATAGGGAGAATAAAAGACGATCGGAAAATTCACGTGGTATCCTTGAATTTTGTCATTTTGTACGTGGTACCCAACTTTTTAAGTTTGTGCACATAATATCCTTGAGATTTGCTTTTCAAGCACAACGCGCCCTTTTTATCGTTCTTAAAATTTTCAATTGAGCATAAATCATAAACCAAAAATCAGAATTGACTAATTTTTTTTTTCAAATTGATTATCTTTTCGAGATCTATAAATTGATAAAACGAAAATGGTCATTCAGAAGTTTAACATCGAAAATATGGTTGGTTTGAGATTTCCGTTAAAAAAAACCCTATAAAATATCAGCCTACAATTTTTTTTTCTCAAATCGTAGATTATGACGAGATAATCATTTTAGGAAAAAAATTGGCCGATTCTGAATTTCGGTCTCAGAGTTATGCGCAATTGATTTTTTTCCTAGCGACAAAAAAGCGCATGTTGTGCATGAAAATCAAACATGGAGGGTATCATGTACACAAACTTAAAAAGTTGGGTACCACGTGCAAAATGGCAAAATTCGAGGGTACCACGTGAATTTTGGGATTCGACCCTCATCAAAATGGCGTCGTTGCCGGGGACGGTGTTCAATTGAATTGATATCGATCATTTGTTGTTTTTAGTTGTGTCTTTCTTAACCTTGGGGAAGTCAAACTCTTCAAGGTAGTTTTAATTGTTTTCTAGTTGTTTGAGTTTTGCATGTCTAGGAGATCACAAGGTGGACGTTTGCCTATTGATCCCGAGATTGAAAGAACTTTGACAAATATTAGAAGAATCGTTAGAGGTACTTCGACAATTGTGGGTATTGAAGAACTTGTGGACATTGGTATTGTCCAATCAGATAGTATTGAGTTTACCAACCCTTTTGAAAGACAAGGAGAGGATAATCCAATCTCAAACCAACCACAAAATCGACCCACAATGCCTAAATTTTCATCTCCTTGCGTACCAACCGAGGAGAACCTACCAAATGGTACTCCAACACCACCCCACTTTACCAGTAATTTCATTGTAGAATTCCCATTCATACAATTAGTTGAGAGAAGTTAATTTGGAGGGATGCCTAGTGAGGATCCTCATCTACACATGGAGACTTTTTGTGACTATTGTGAAGCAATCTACCAAACGGGGGTAACTCATGATCAAATTCGATGGGTATTGTTTCCTTTTTCCTTGATCGGAACCGCAAAACAATGGTTAAAGAGCCTAGAAAAGGCCACTCTTGGGATTGATTAACGGAAAAAGCTAGCACTTACCTTTTACAAGAAGCTTTACCCTCTGGAGAAGACCAACATGTTAAGAGCCCAAATCCCGGGTTCAAACAAAGAGATCCTTATATGAGGCATGGTAAAGATTCAAAGATACATGTCACTCTTGTCCTCATCATGGGTTAATCGAATGGTTTATAGTACAACAATTTTGGAATAGGTTGTATGAAGATGTAAGGAATGTGCTCAACATGGGTTCTAATGGAAGATTCACTAAGGTATATAATAACCAAACTTGGGCAAAGATAGAGGATGGCGGTTCATAACTCTGAATATAGTAGGCCAAGAAAAGCTACTAGGGGATGGAGACATGAAGTTGACTCCGTTACAAAATTGAGTGCCGATTTGGGTGCCCAACTATGCTCCCATATTGACACAATGAACTTGAAATTTGACAAGGCCATAGCCAAGATTAATGAATCTTCTCAATCATCCAAGCAACAAGTTAATGCCATGGTAGCAACCTCTTCTATTCCAAATAGAGTGTATGAGAATTGTGGAACTTTGGGACATGACCAACAAGAGTGCAGGGACACAAGTGAGCAAGTGAATGCTTTCAAAGCATATAAGAATGGCACCCCTTACTCCAACTTTTACAATGAAAACACCAAATTCGCCCAGAAGTCCCATAAGTCAGCTTGAGCATCCTCTTCCCAGGACGGGCATCCCCAAAGCTTAAGCTGAATTCCTGATAGACAATCCGCCTGTCCCCAACAGAGGTCGGGCGTCCCCTACCTGCTATTAGACATAAACACGGAATTTTCACCTTCAAATCCTCATTTCTATTCTTCCCCAAACACAAACACAACACATTCCCTCACCACAACAATCAAACCCATCACCCAAAATCACAAAATACTCAACCAAATTCATCAAAATCAATTGCAAACTTGCTTAAAATCAATTCAAATCACTCCTTTGTCAACTTTTAGACCATTAAACATCAAAATATTCTCAAAATCAATCCAAAATTTTTAGGGTTTAGGCAAAATCGAAAAATCCCAAATTGATTGAGAAATTGATTAAAGTTGGAAGAAGAGAAGAGCATTCAAGCTTATTCAAGGTTGTTGGCATCAAATTGTAAGGAGTAATCATCATGGCAAGATCAAAAGGTAACACCAAAGCATTAAAATCCCAAACTCTTTCCAAAAGGCAAAAGGTTTTAGCATCAAATGCTTTAGTGGTAGTGCAACATGATAGGGAGGAAGCAAGGGAAGTTATTGAGGCCATTGAGGAAGTTACTACTACTCTACCGGAGATTGAGCAACTTAAGGATTATCCGGAGGTAACTTTCATTTCTAATAAGAGCATAGAATTGCATTTGAATCCCTTGCTAGGAAGAAAATCATTGCCATTAAGTTTGTATGCTAAGATACTTTGGAAAAATTGGAAGTGCTTGACCAAACCAAGGCATTTTCCGGGTCCATAGGGTTATCTACCCTATTTGAGATGAATGAATTGACATACACCTCCTTAAAATTGGAATTCATTAGTTCTTTAAGGGAGTATAAGATTGAGACTCGAAAATATGTTGAATTTCGGCTTGAAAACCAAAGTAGGAGAATGCTTAAAGGTGATTTCGGGAAGGTGTTTGGACTTTGTGACCTTTGGAATTTCCACAAGAAACCCCACAACTTTGATGCCAATCCCCTTTGAAAGGCAATTTCCGGAAGGGAGTTGACTACATTTAGAGAATACAATGCCTTGTATATCCACCATCCGGGTATACGGTATTGGCATAGGTCCGTTTCCAACACCTTGATTGCACAAAAAGAAGCTACCCATATGACTGAACTCGACCTTGCCTACCTAGATTCTAAAATGAATGCCCATGGGAAACCCAAGAACGAATATAATATCCTCCAATTGTTGATTGAGAGATGGTTGGACATCAAAGTGGGTAAAGAAAAGACGGCTTTTATTGTGAATGGAGACTTGATAACGAGATTGGCCAAGCACTTTAACCCGACATTCGATGAAAACAACACCTACAAACCGGTTAAACTTGACAAACTCCTTGACATGAGTACTTTGATCCACAAATTCCATTGGATGAGGCACGACAACTCCGCCCAAGGATATGAGTGGATGATCAAGGATGCCAATTCGATTATCTTGCCCGGGAAAATATGCCGAATTTCAACTCGCTGATACAACTACCTTATCCCCGTCTCCAAAATTGCCAAGAACATTATCAACCAACAACAAAAACCGATTGAAGAGCCCTCCTCCATTGTTATACCGACTTATCCCTTTGCCTTTTAAGAATTCACAACAAATGACCCAAGTGTTCTGGAAGGCAATGATTATGTGACCAAGTTAATGAAGCATATCCATAGAGAAGCTTATAAGAATCGGGTAAACGCCTACTATGCCCAATATCCACCACTTTATCATCTTTCTAGGCAAGGACTCCTTGATTCTAAAAGTCCTTTTCCGGATTGGGTGGACAAGAAGATGTTCTTTCCTCAAGCTTCTCAAGATAAAGAAAGGAATGTCCGGGTTGCTAGGAGCGAGGATATTGTTGATGATGAGGATGGGGAAGTAGTGGGTCAAGCCATGATGATGATGATAAGAAAAGTTCAAGTGAGGAAGAGGATGATGATGATGCCTCCGGGTCCATGGAGGAAGATGATGATGATGATGATGAAGTGAGTGAAAGTTGATTGTTGACAAAGCATAAAGGAGGACGACACAAATGCGAGGTTGATGGCTTATATTAGCATCTCAACCTATACCATTGTGAGTCTCCTATCCCTCCTTTTACTTTTTTTTTCTCATGATTACATAATTTGCGTAAATTATATAACATTTTGTTTATAACATTTAGAGAGTCATTTTGGACTATTTGATGGCTAATAGTTTTTGAGTCCTAGTAACATCAAAGGACTCACACCTTGGCAAAATTGAGGTGAATATCATTTTAGCTCCCACCATAAAGAATACAAAATGACAAAGTGACTTTTCATGCGTTGCATTGCATGCCTTGTGAATAAGCTTCCCTATTTTCGCACTAGAAATAGTGTTTTGTTTGGTTTGGGGAAGTTCATTCATAGGCAACCCGAGTTAATCTAAATTAGCTCTCCGACCAATCGAAAGCATGCATCATATAGCTTAGTTTAGTTTGCATCATATGTAAATATTTCACATGTAGTATGCATTTAATGTACAATCCATGCATTTCATATAAGATCATGCATTTGCATTTGCATAATTTTCTATCGTTTTGTCCATTGAGGACAATGTCCATACTAGTGTGGGGGATGGGAAATTCTAATATCTAACCTCATTTCAAAAATGATATAAATTCGAAAATTTTGAAAAAAACAAAAACATGTTCTTTTTTTGTAGTGTAGAATTGTATATATTTGTTTGTTTATTTGTCACTCTTATCACATTAGGACGACTACGCCACATTCGAGGCATGGAGGATATAGAAGACCGTATGGTATGATCTTTCCAAATCTACTTCCTCCCTCTTATATGTTAATGACAATGTGGCTACTTTTTGTTGATGCGGTATGAACCTTTGTGTTGTTAAGAGTTTGCATCTAGTTTATATGGCATACTAGTTGATAGAAGCACATGCATTAGAGTTGTATATTTGGTAGTTGAATCATGGCATGTAGTTTTATAATAGATATTTTTTGTGAAAATGTCTATTTGGGAAGCTTGACAAGTATATATAAGGCTCTTGTAGATAATTTTTCTCCTTGAGACTTTGTTTGCTAGAATACCGTCAAGACACCCTAGGATGTGTCATACTAGTATCCTTTGACCCATGGACTAAGGCCTAGTCAAGAGTGCCTTGTGGTGTGATGAACTCCTTGGCTACCGTTTATTCCAAGGTGACCCTTGATGCCATGCAACCGTCCTTACACTTCTATCGTCATATTTTGTCAACACAAAAGGGGAATGGGCACAAAAATATCGAATTGAGTTCAAGTTCCAAATCAATGGTGAAAAGAGTTTGCAAATTACATCAATGAATTGAGAAGAAAAAATAGACTCCTATGCTTTTATATAAGTACCCTTGCTACAAATGAGGTTACTTCCAAAATGTTCAAAGAAATGCAAAAGTTGAAGATGCCAAACATCAAAAAATGGCATAATGTTCTTAATCGTCAAATGCTACTAAAAATGAGGGGGGGGGAAATTAAACCGAAAACCAAACCACCATCATGAAACTCATACACTTTGAATCCCTTTATACTTGATGAATTTTATCTTTGTTGTATGGTGGAGAGGGGACGATCCTTCTTCTTGTCTAGGCAAGAGGAGGAATTCCGCGATCCTACAGTGTTTCTAACACCATAGGGAATTGGCTCTTGACAAAAGCATTTAGCAATTATGGACAAACGTAGCCTAGTTTGACACACCTTGGAGGTGACTTGTTTGTATCCTCTTGGACTTAGTAACTAGGAGAAACAATATCTATGGTGGAGTGTGTACCCTTAAATTGCTTCACTTGTAGATGATTTCTGCCACTTAGATGAGGAAAGTAGCTATAATTATGTAGATGGATCCTTTGACGTGTTTTTATGTGCTTAAGGTTTGGATGCATCGCCATTTTGGCAAGTTCCACCTTGTCTTGCAAGATGGCATCTTACCTCATAGATGTCTTGTTGTGAGTTGACGAGGCAGAGTGAGACCCGCTAATTATCTCATATCGGCTATATTATAAATAAAGGTCATAGTTTTAGTCACCTCTTTACTCGGGACGAGCAAAGGTTCGGTTTGGGGATATTTGATATGACTCGTATTTACACACATTTAGTCCCCTAACTAGCCTCGTTCTTATGCTTTATTGCATGCATTAGGGTCGTTTCTTATCTTTAGCTTCCTACTTTGCATATTCTATGAGGTTTTGTGTCCTTTGTAGGAGAAGAATGCTAACCTTGCTTTTATGGAGCAAAATGGAGCTAAATGGATCGCATCTAACGACCAAACAACAAAGAGCAGGCCAATACTAAAGGCCTAAGTCAATAAAACAAGTATTTGGGCAATGATAAAGGACCCCTACGGCTTCTCAATGATTCCCACGGATCATGAGGCAGCAAAATGAAGAATAAGCTAAGATTACCTTTAAGACGGGCGTCCCAAGCACGACCTGAGCGTCCCAAAGTAGAGGACGGGCATTCCAAGACTCAGCCCGAGCATCCCTTGAGTAGGACTGGCATTTTCCCTTACAGCATGAGCATCCAATAGGGGCAGGTCAGGCGTTTCCTTGAGGTACTTGCAAGGCGTTAATCTTCACTTAAGGGGCTTAATCGTCATTTAAGCCCTTAGTTACCCTAATACTTGTACTTAGTATAAATATTCCATTGTAATAGGAGACTAGAACCAAGCTTTATTACCAGGTTTTGTAATCAAGTTTTACTAAGTTAGATTAGCATTAATTTAAGTTATTACTACAATCCAATTACACAATTCAATCTTAATCACATCTTAATATTTCTTTAATTATTCAAGTGTTCTTAGATCTAGTTGGGTAATTTGAAGACTATTTGTGTTTATTGAAGAATTGACAACTCTTCATCATTCATCAAGTTTTCTTCTATTATTCTTTGCTTTATATTTGATCATCCTAAGTTGGTATAATTTCTCTACTCTTTACTTAATCCTTGTTTATTGTTTTACCCCTTCATCATGTTTAGACTTGTTAATATGATTGACACCATTGTTAGCATGTCCACCATGAGAATGAGTGAGTAGTTCCTTAACTAGGGTTAATGGGGGATTTAGGGAGTTAATCATGGGGTAGATCTTTACTTAATAAGTTCATATGAATGCTTGCTTGTTGTAGTTTCAACTTATGCACATGCTATGCTTGGTGAAATGCTTGATTGACAACCTAGCATGATTCTCTTATCCTTTCAACAAGACTTGTAAGATATAAACTAACTCAAGGCTTGTTAGACCGTGCATATAGTTGAATAGGAAGAATTAACTCGACTTGTAGGTCTTGTAAAGTCTTGACTGACTCGGCTCCGAGACCCAAAACTTCTTAGGAATTATAAGATATAAACTAACTCGATTCCACTACAGCAATAAATTGCTTGCATCTATAAAACTTGTTTATGTGATCTCACCATGATTCCCCATTGAACCCATGACACCCTATTGCTTTGATCAATTGTTTACAACCCTATTTGCTTACTTTGCTTTACTTTCATTTGTTTACATTTCCTTTGTCAAGTAGTTTTGTAACACCCCAACTATCCGGGCCAAGATATAATGCAAGGTACTTAACCATGATCAATACTATATGTAATCACACAACATTTCATTTGAGTAAGTAAATCATGCAAGATGCTAAACAAAACTCATATCACGCATATCATCATGCAACATATCACGTTACGTTTCCCGACTCGTAACCACCCACGTAGTGACCAACTGAGACGATAGGCACTAGCTTTGGCATGAGGGCGCCTACTCATCCAAAGCTCATCTCCTATTGTACTCATGTCGGGTTCATTTTACTTAGACTCTCCTAGATTCATTTTTGGTTCATTGGTTTTAGGTTCCAAAATCGTCGCTCTGATACCACTTTGTAACACCCCAACTATCCAGCCAAGATAATTGGAGCGTTACCATCTCGGTTTCCCGAGGTAGTGTTTCAAAACTTCGATAATAGAATATTTTATAAATAAACATATTGTTTAATGATTACATAAACGTAAACAAATGAATGAAAGTACAAATCTTGACATCTATACTCTTCTAATCAACTAGACTCGTCTCGTGACTCATCAAGCTCGTCTCGTCTCCCGCGTGCTATCCAAACAACCTGTACTTAATCTGCTCCCCATATGACCAAAGGATATAATATGGATCGACACAGGCCACCCTATAAGAGATAGGTAACAAACACACAGACACAACAAACGTCAGCTTCAATAAATAGAGTGTGACTGACTCGAGTGTGTGAATATGCAACATGATTATGATATGGATGACACACTATCAAATTACCACCACCACGCTACGGGGACACACCCAGACATACCAACAACCACACTGGTACCGGGACACTCCCAGACATACCAACAATCACAAACAGGTAACGGGACACGCCCAGACGTACCGGGTCCCGAAGCCAACCGAATCCCCTGCCAGACGTCGTGTCTCAACCACACGAGTCCCTCCGTAACTCAAGCCATTAATGTACACATCCTCTTGGATTTGAACGCTCCAAGAGGCGACTCGAGCGTGAGACGGTCTCCCAACCACATCACATCTCCATAACAACAAGTAATGCACCATTTCCTCGGACAAACAAGACAATACAATAAATGCAAGATACCATATAATAGACCAATTACCGACTTATCCAATCAACTTGACCAATATCATGTTATAATGCAATCCAACCAACATACTTATCTCCTTAATGATGCTATTATCCCCAAAACATGTTATAATGCAATTACTCTAATTATGTGACACTAATTACAACACTAACCACAACATATTTAATGACCACATTATTGAAACCGAGTAGGATTAACCTACCTTTTAGAATTCTTCACAAGAAAATCCGAAACCACCAAGCATACATATCATAAGACCGTCTCATCCTACATAATTCCATAACAACTATCACAAAATATCCTACAATAACTAATACTACTAATTAACCCTTCATTATTACCCACTAATTACTCCTAATACTAATTAAAGAAATAATTAACAACACCCATTAAAAAACCCCAAATTCTAGGGTTTAGTCTTAAAATGAATTATCCAAATTAAAGGGAAAAAGGTAGTATAGGACTCACCAAGTGACAAGGAACAAGAATATGTGAATGAATCTTCCAAAATCTTCACCGATAGTTGTAGATCTAGGATTTAGGGAAGTAGAGATTGTAGAGAGGGGTATGAGGCTTTTAGAGAGAAGGAAATAGTGTTTGGAAATGGGAGAAATCTGAAAAATAGGGTATGTATATGTCAAGGTCCATCAAAATAAAAGCCCACGCGTGAAAACTCAGCGGTTCTCGCAGCACTCGGTCGAGTGGCGGCTCTACTCGGTCGAGTGAACCTCCAATCGATCGAGTGGCCTACGAATCAGGGGTATTTAACAACTTTGCAGGCTCACTCGGTCCCTTACTCGGTCGAGTGGGTTCCACTCGTTCGAGTACTCGGTTTACTCGACCGAGTACAGGTCTTATAACTATGGGGTATTACAATCTTCCCCTCTTAAAGGAACTTCGTCCCCGAAGTTCACCTCACTCTCTCTTTTCCTCAAATCTCACACTGATTCTCATGTACTCTCTCTCGTCTCACATGCTCGTTTACCATATACGTTCCTTTATAAATGTCACACTCATCCTAAAGTTCTTTGTTCAACTCTCATACTTCCTAACTGGCCGGACTATCGTTTTCGGTTACTTGTCGTTAGGAGCACCTAGACCAAAACAATATTTATAACTTCACAAACTACTCTACTATTAGTAAAGAGGTAAGTAAAGGTCGGATCCCAAGGGACGGGTATTGATGTAAGATTTTCGATTGCAAGTAGTGGTGTCTAAGGGTGTCACAATTTGGGTTGAGATAAGAGGATCACTAAACTAAATAACAATGTAGATAAACAAGCAAGCTGATTAAAATGAGATGTAAACAATTGATTAAAAGCACTAGGGTGTCATGAGTTCATAGGGGATTCATGGGATATGATCATACAAACATATTCTCAAATTATAAGCAAGCAATTATTGTTGTGATAGGATCGAGTTGGTTTATATCTTACAATCCTAGGAAGGTTTGGGTCCCGGAACCGAATCGATTAGATTGTACAACGCCTACAAGTCGACTTAATCCTCCCTACTCAACTATATGCATGGTCTAATGAGACTCGAGTTGGTTTATGTCTTACAAGTCTCATTGAAAAGGTAAGTGATGGGTAAAAAATGCAAGGATTCGTAGGCTCGCATTTCATCAAACATAACATGTGCATAAGTTGAGATCGCAACAAGCAAGCAAATAAATTATGTGAACATATTAGATTAAGCATGAATCATCCCTCATGTTGGTTTCCCCTAATTCCCCATTAACCCTAGCTAAGAGACCACTCACTCATTATCAAGTTTAACATGCTAAAAAGGTTGTCAATCATATTAACTAAGCAAAACATGATGAATGAATGAAAATGATTAACAAAAATTAAAACAAGGGTTAAGAGAATTATACCTAATGATGATTCCAATATAATAAGCAAAGAATAATAGAAGTACTTGATGATTGATGGAAGGTTGTCAATCTCCCAATAATACCCAAATAATCTTCAATTACCCAAAATAAATGATAAACAATAGAGAAATTAAGGAAATGAGATTTGTATTAATGCTTAATTAAAAGTTGATTACAAGATTAAAATGAGATTAAGATTGCATAAGAAGAACATGATAATCTAATTAGTACAATGGGGTATTTATACTAAGGATTAGGTACATAAATTAGGGTTACTAAGGGCTTAAATGACGATTAAGACCCTTAAGAAAAGTTGAGGAAGTGCTCCACTCGAAGGAGATGCTCATCTCCGCTTTGCTAGTCTTCAAGGAATATGCGCATCCCGAGTGGACTGAGGAGGAGACGGCTTGCACTGGGAAGGAATCCGAGCGGCCCGAGGCATGAGACGCTCGGATTGTAGAGGGCTAGGACGAGCAGACTGACTACGGGACGCTCGGATTGTAGCTAGCCAGGACGCTCGTCCCGTGGCCAAGACGCCCGGATAGTAGCTCAGCAAGGCTTCTTCTTCCAATAATCCTCAAGGATCTTGTTGGGGATGCAAGGTTCTTCTCATCATTGCCCATCTACTACATTATTTACATAGGCCTTCTAGTCTTGTTTTTACTTTGATGCTTGGTCATTAGATTCGATCAATTTAGCTCCATTTTGCCATGAAAATGCAAGGTTTGCACTCCTCTCCTACCAAGGAAACAAAACCTCAAAGAATATGCAAAACGAAAAACTAAAGATAGTAAATGACCCAATTATGCACTAAAAAGCATAGGAACGAGGCTAATTCGGGGACTAAATATGCTCAAATACTGGTCACATCAAATATCCCTAAACCAAACCTTTGGTCTGTTAGGAATATATAATCTCATTAATTTACATATTCATATATGTTCAAATTTATTTAGTCATAAAATAAATTCTAGATCTTATGCATGCAAACTAAAATAAAAGAGATGGAAAAATTTATTTCTCACCATCGTATTTTCGGCCATTTGGGCACCAACAAGATCTCCTTCTTGTTAGTTCTTGAGCTTTCCTTATAATGGATGAACAAGGTTCAAATTAGAACCTCTCCCAAAAGCATATATCCAAGGTGTTACTCTTAATAATTAATAATATTATGAACTAGTAATATTATTAATCTAGCTTAAAATTGACCCAAAATATTTATTTTGTTCTCCTCTATTTCGGTTAAGAGGAGAGGAATTTTGTGAGCTTTTGTTTCTCTAGAATTTTCACAAAAGTAGAGAGTAATCACATTTTCTTACACTAGAAAAAATGATGAAGTAGTGAATAAATTGATAGATGAAAAGCTCTCTCTTTTCTCTTGGAAAAACCGGTTGGAGGAGGAAGTAGGAGCCAATGCATGAGCTTGTTTTTCTACCCAAGAAAAATAGGCATGCAAGGCTACAAGTAGGGTTTGATCATTGTGTTTTCCACTTAAAAATAAAAACACAATATAAATCTAATACTCCCTCCTTTTTTTCGGCACACTTAAATTAAATGGGTAGTCCATTTTATTTTGTCATTTGTCAATTATGACATATGCGACATGTTACTTGACATGTGAAATTGTAATGTATTTTTAACATATTAAAAATCAACATACTCATAAAATATGTCATATACAAAATCGACTAGTAATTCGTAATTACTTGTACCAAAACAGTTTATCAAATTATAAATTACAACGTCTTGTATTTATAATAAATTATTCATTCAATTTCAATTTCAATTGTTTCGTAAACAATAATTGTATCCAAGTAATAAAACAATTCGATTACTTAGACCGTATCTAATTTAATCGAATTACAATAAGACACGTTAACTTTACTCACAAAATCATCCGTCAATTTTAAGCAATTTAATTAACTCGTATCGGCATACGATTAATTAAATAACCAATTAAGAGCGTCACCCTATAGGTATGACCTAAGGGGATCAACTGATCACCACTGTCGCACGACAGTAATGTCAAACTCTAGTCAGCCAATCATTACCGATATGTGTGAACCAGTTGATTGTAAAATATTACATCCCACATGTATTCTTAAAATGAGATTTAAATATGTGATCATCATGATCGACAGTTGTGATCGCATTATTGTCGGAGGACACTTATTCCAACAATCTCCCACTTGTCCTCGACAAGTGTGCGTCACCAATTCTCTTGTCCTATTACTATCTCCCACTCAATGCAAGTTGTCTTTCAGGTCGTACTTGCAAGTGATCATATCGAGAGTGGTTTCCTCGATCTGGAGAATAACTGATTGACCGGAGTTATCTACCATAGATACCTTCCGAGCGTGGCCACGCATTTCCAGTTCATTACTCCTCGAGTGGCCCTGAGATATTGTTTTAACCCTGACAAGGGGGTGGACAATTCCTATCGCACTATTCCCTTCGACTAGCCACAGCCATCATAACCCAAAATATGCCCATTTGACCCCATTTACGAAGGTCGTAGTAACATAAATCAAAGTTAATCTGAAACTGTGTCACCTTAGGCGAACAGTCTTTAGTCAAAAGAATCGACTTATTAGAATACTATAGTAGCTCTCGCCACGACCAGGCTATATAAATTTGCCAGAACTCTATAAGCGGTCATAAGGTCCGACAAAGTGTTCCTAACAGTCTGCCTATGTGATCGACTAGTCATCTCACATGACTCTATGGCACTTGAACTTGCCATCAATCGCATCACTCTCTAGTCACTTCGAAACGTCACCTCATATAAGTGACTATGGGCGAATACCATGTTAATCCGGGTTCACTTTAACGGGGTTCAATATTGTCCATATGAATAGTCAATGCCTGATTATTATTTCATATTCTATAATCTAATTTTATCTTGTATGTAGTTGTTCATCTCAATCCAATTGAAATGACATGACTCATCATGTTAAGCCTATGAATAGGCATTGTAAGTAGGTTTTAGCAACTCCCTGCTCAACCTTGCTACATACTTGTTTTCCTTTCGTAATGCATACATTTGCATTACAAAACTTTCTGAGTACGTGTCTAGATCCAATCTAGACATAGGCTTTCTTGCATTAAAATAGCTTGTCTAGATCCAATCTAGACATAGGCTTTCTTGCCTTAAAATAGCTCCCACTGTTTTCACAGTGTGCGGGACTCATCCCTCTTGCACATCCCATGATTGCAAGTGTACTCAATTTCTGTTGTAAGCATCTCTCATTGTTCTTTATTGCCTAGAACAATTCTAGCAAATCCACTTCTTAAATAACATAGCCACAATGGTTCCTTAACCATCTTTAGGTGTTTTGAATACGGTTTTTGTCCGACACCTTATACAATCTCAACAGTTATTAGTGTAAGCCCTTACACAAACTTGTGAATTGCAAAAACACTTAACTTTGCATCTTTAATGCTTCTTCAAGCACTTAAGAATAATCAATATGGTTATTTGGTAACTATTACTTAAATTCGATTCGAAACAATTCATCATACTCAAAGTATATGAAGTGTTATACATCATTACTTATTTAATTGATCCGGTTGCGGAAGCAAATGGAATCAATCAAATATGTTCAACTCGATTGAACTAGTCATGAATCTTATCAACATAAGACTCCTTATTTGACATTAATATCATGTAGATTTATCTCCATAAGTCCGGATATTAAAGATGTACTATATTTCTCCAAAGTCTTAAATCATTCGCAATGATCAATATGTCATCCACATATAAGACTACTAAAATTTCCGTAACTCCCACTAAACTTCATGTATAAACACAACTTCTCGACTTATCGGGAAAATTTTTATACCATGATCAAATCATTGATTCCAACTCATTGATGTCCTACTCAAGACCATCTCTTAAGTTGCACATTATCTAAGGATTGCAAAAAACTCATAACATGTATCGAATACATTTCTTCTTTGAAGAAGTGGGTTTTTGGATTCACTTGCTATATATCTCATCATAATGAAATACAACCCTTAAGAAGATCCAAATAGACTTAAGCATTTCAACTAGTGCAAAACCCTTTCCCACCAATCAAGCTTTGATATCTCTCTTTGATATCCAACAATTTCACTTGGAATTTATTTCGGATTTCCATGGCTCTAAGCCTTGTATTGAGTTGTGACTTAAACACTCTTATGTAAGTCATATGTTCATTACTTTCCAGAAGTAATCAACTTGAATCAAACAATTTCTTTGTAAGTTGCAAGCTCTTTACTTTCTAAAAGTAACATTAATTCATCATCTTCAACAAGTGATGACTTCAACCTCCTAGGTTTTGAAGAAACAACATCTTACACAAAACGTCTCATGTAGCCAAGAAAGACCAGTTTCTTGCGACATAACATTCTTTGTGGCTCTTGAATAATTTCTCCCACTCTGTCTTCTAGAAATAAACTTGTATTCTAGAAAGACAGCTTCACGAGCCACAAACCCGTTGTACTCGTGATTATAGTAAGGAAAAATGAGCATTTGTTTCTTTTGAAAAACTTGCAAACATGGTACCTTACCATTTCATATCTCATATGATTCGTTTTAGATTTAGTGGAAAAATAATTTAGACAAAATGATAAAATCCCCAAAAGGATCAAGTAACTCAAAGTAACTTGATTGAAGTCCAAACCATATCAAATAGCGTTTGATTTCTTTATCCAACCACACATTATCCTATAATGCGTGCTAAGAGAGATTAATTTGTGATACTATATCACATTTCCTTTGGCTTATACCAAAGTCTTTACTTTGATAATCCCATCACGACTAAATCGTGATTCTTTGATCTTTTTGAACTTCTTGAAAGATTTCTCTATTTACCTTATTAAGTGAACACATTAGCGTCAACTTAAATCGTTGGTAAAAGAAAATGATCAACCTATTTTGGATCAATGATTTACAACCTCGATCTCCTTTTCAACCAAAAGGCACGAGACATCTTGCTTTGAATACAAGATACGCATATACCATAAGATCTAATGGTTTCAAGAGTACTCGATAACTCTTTGCGTTCATCATTCCAGAATCTAAGGTTTAATCTTGGGTTACCAATTTGAGTCTTGCATCATCTTCATGATATATCATTCTAGTTTGGTTTAGAATATAATCACCTTGATAATGGGCTAGCCATACATCAAATCATGGTGTATAGGGTCACAAAAGTGAAACCTCTTTTGTATCTTAACAAGTTTATATTCTTATTTAGAGTTTATGCACTTAATAGTCACAATTAAGTACAACTCTAAACCCAAAAACTAGATTGAGTACATAATAAATTTATCTCTCAACATCATTGTTGCTAGTCGTCATATTCTAATCATCCTATGTATCAAATACAATGATGAAAACCACCACCGGTTTCTAATATTGACGAAGTAGTACTAGCAAAATTTATGTCAATCAAATAAACATTTAAAGAAAAAGGTCCCATTAGATGTCCCACAACTAACTTGTTGATTCTTCAATAATTTGGGGTAGTTTCCTTTCTAGCGTCCAACAATTAAGACAATGGAAACTTTATCGGTCGGGATTGATAGGTTTAGTATCGTTATTCTCAATAACTTTACTTTTAACATTACCTTGTATCAATTCCATTCTAATTTTACTTCTTTGAACTTCGTCCTTTTCTTAACGGTTTAAGAGAATGCTCCCACTCATTTCAATGAGTCTTTGCTTAGAGAAGCAAAATTGAATTTCATGAAGACTACTCTTCAATTCATTTGTTTAGTCTTAAAACTTTCATTGAAGTGGTTGCGGTATTTTGGTCAATTTTGATTTCAAACAAATCTAGTTACCAAAATGATGTAACGTTTCAAAGTACTTAACTCAATTAAGTATATGAGAAACAATTCATTGTAAGTAGATATGTTAGTCAAGAATAAAAAACCCTTTTGATCACGAATAACTTTTATCTATACTCTTCACAAGAGATCCTTACAATGGATAATACGAGGTTTTAGAAGAAAAATTCAAAAATTGTCTTTAGTTACGATGTTTTAATGGAGATTTGAATCAAAAATCGAAATGATATCGTATATGAATTGTGGTAAAGAAATAGAACAATATGATAACGGAATAGTGGAAAACTTAACATTTATCGTTTTATTAATACTTGTAAATAACAAGTAAAGCATTTACATAGTGACCTCTACCCAACTATGATAAATGATTCCAAGATCCAAATTCATATTAACTTGGGGCACGGTGTGCCGAAATACCCTTTATTAACATGACTCGGTGGATTAACTCTTTAATCGATTCTACTTTTAGAACTCTTGGTCGGTAAAATTACATTAATGTTTATCTCTAGCCCGAAACACATCCGGAAATCGTCGTGAATACTTTCGTTGAGTTCAATCCAAATTTCGAATAAATGTGTCCATGATCCAAATTCATATTAACTTAGGGCACGGTGTGCCGAAATACCCTTTATTAACATAAATTCGGTGGATAGACATTTATCACCCACTTCTCCTACGTAACAAGGTCTGTACCCCGGTAGGGCCGAGTGCACTCCCTCATGAAATAGGTTTTCATGGTTTCTACTTTTTGGTAAGGCTAAGTCTCAATTGTTTATTTTAGCGAGAGATCATGTCAATTTATTATCTATCACGTTTTAAGTGAACTAAAGCGGTGAACTACGATAATTGTAATTGACACGGTCGATAAACTCGATTTAAAATGCATGTTTAGTTATGGCGATTTAGCGATGCATGCAACATATAAATAAAATGCAAAGCATAAAAATAAAATCCTAGTATGGCCTTCCTAAAATAGTAAATCTAATAAACTATTACAAATTCGGAAACCAACTCCTTTGGTCCCTTGAGCTTCGGTCTTGGCACGCATTTCAAGGCAACACTTTCTTTGAAGGATCGCCTTCTTGAATGGCACCGTCTTCAAGGAACTCCGGAATAATAAAATTACAAAATGAATTACATAATTTCCTATTATACATTTGTAATTAAAGTAAAAATAAATCTATTAAATTACAAAACGGTGATACGAGATCACAAAAAATTACAACCGAATCGATATTCCCATACATTTCGGGTAATACCAATTAAAACTAAGGCCATACTAAGTAAAATTACATAATTCAAAAATTACATAAAATTAAATTACGACAATCATAAATAAAATGCAGCATTATAATATGTATGAACATGCTAGATTTTATGCTAAATCGCCTTTTAAGAGCCAATATCGTATATCAATCGGTTTTTACGGATGTGCGTGATTTAACCTTTTAAAATTACAATAATTACATAAATTCATATTTATGTACAAGTTAATTACCCTAACCATCTTAGGACTCAAAATTAGTCTCCACTAACATTTTGACAATAATTAACCTTGATTTCTTAATATTGTTCATAAATGGACCTAACATACAAAATTATGCTATAAACTTCAAATTAAATTATAAAAATTTCAAATAAATTCAAAATTTGAAATTTAAACTCATGAACATTCTGGAAAAATACCGTGACACTCATAATATTCAAAACTTAGGTTAAAAATTTTGAAAATTTATTGAGAAAAACAATGTTGCGGTTTATCGATTTTAACAATTATGACCATAAAAATATGAGAAAAATATTTTCATCAAATATTCACTTTTAGATCTGAAATATATGATAAAATGGAACATGTAACGTTTTTCCTTAGTCATGAAGTATGTTTTAGCATTATTACTAATTATAGTCACTATTTATGTGATTTTTCATCAAAAATTCATAAATCATGCATAAAGACTTCATTATAGCCAAATATTTTACACACATCTTGTAAAATTGCATGTGACAACATAATAAATTTCCATGATCAGATTCGAAATATAACTCATATTAACCTATTTACCCATTTAAATACGATTTTAACTTGAAAAATCCATATTTCGAGCAAAACAACTCATTTTATTATGAAACTTTACAGGCCATCAGTAGATAATATATGTGAAAACATATCCAAAAAACACTGAAAAATTCGAAGTTTAGCTAATTTTCGTCCAAAAATGACATTTTTATCATAAAAATCACATTTTAATGCCAATATTATATAAAATGAACAATAAAATCCATAAATAAACCAAAATGTCCTAAAAATCACTTAGGACCAGAAACGTTTAACATGCAAAGTTATTTTTAGGTTTATCTTCATAAATCCATATTAATTAGTTTTGTATGTTAATCTTATAACTCGGAAAAACTATAAACCGATTTGCATGCAAACAACCTAAGGCTCATGATACCGCTTGTTAGGAATATATAATCTCATTAATTTATATATTCATATATGTTCAAATTTATTTAGTCATAAAATAAATTCTAGATCTTATGCATGCAAACTAAAATAAAAGAGATGGAAAAATCTATTTCTCACCATCTTATTTTCGGCCATTTGGGCACCAACAATATCTCCTTCTTGTTAGTTCTTGAGCTTTTCTTATAATGGATGAACAAGGTTCAAATTAGAACCTCTCCCAAAAACATATACCCAAGGTGTTACTCTTAATAATTAATATTATTATGAACTAGTAATATTATTAATCTAGCTTAAAATTGACCCAAAATATTTATTTTGTTCTCTATTTCGGTTAAGAGGAGAGGAATTTTGTGAGCTTTTGTTTCTCTAGAATTTTCACAAAAGTAGAGAGTAATCACATTTTCTTACACTAGAAAAATGATGAAGTAGTGAATAAATTGATAGATGAAAAGCTCTCTCTTTTCTCTTGGAAAAACCGGTTGGAGGAGGGAGTAGGAGCCAATGCATGAGCTTGTTTTTCTACCCAAGAAAAATAGGCATGCAAGGATACAAGTAGGGTTTGATCATTGTGTTTTCCACTTAAAAATAAAAACACAATATAAATCTAATACTCCCTCCTTTTTTTTGGCACACTTAAATAAAATGGGTAGTCCATTTTATTTTGTCATTTGTCAATTGTGACATATGTGACATGTTACTTGACATGTGAAATTGTAATGTATTTTTAACATATTAAAAATCAACATACTCATAAAATATGTCATATACAAAATCGACTAGTAATTCGTAATTACTTGTACCAAAACGGTTTATCAAATTATAAATTACAACGTCTTGTATTTATAATAAATTATTCATTCAATTTCAATTTCAATTTCAATTGTTTCGTAAACAATAATTTTATCCAAGTAATAAAACAATTCGATTACTTAGACCGTATCTAATTTAATCGAATGACAATAAGACACGTTAACTTTACTCACAAAATCATCCGTCAATTTTAAGCAATTTAATTAACTCGTATCTGTAACACCCCGGCCGAAACCAGGTCGGGAGCGGTTACTTATGATAGCTCACCAGGCTGTGTACATGGCCCACAAATCAACACGGGTCCTTTATAGCGCATTTTGTCCTCACTCATGCGCATCCTGGGAACCTTCCCAGGAGGTCACTCATCCGAAGACTACTCCCAGCCAAGCACGCTTAACTTTGGAGTTCTTTTGCGTGGATAACCATAAAAGAAATTGCACTTTGGTGATATGAATAGTACTTCCAATCCCTTTAAGCACTAGTCATTTAAGCCTATCACTGGACCTCTTCAATTACCGTGGGGTGTTACAGTATCAGCATACGATTAATTAAATAATCAATTACGAGCGTCACCCTATAGGTATGACCTAAGGGGATCAACTGATCACCACCGTCGCACGACAGTAATATCAAACTCTAGTCAGCCAATCATTACCGATATGTGTGGACCAGTTGACTGTAAAATATTACATCCCACATGTATTCTTAAAATGAGATTTAAACATGTGATCATCATGATCGACAGTTGTGATCGCATTATTGTCGGAGGAAACTTATTCCAACATGGTCGTCCCGAGTAAAGAGGTGACAAAACTAGGACCCTTATTTAAACTAACCTACTAATATAGCCGATATGAGACAATTAGCGGGTCTCACTCCGCCCCTTCAACTCACAACAAGACAACCATGAGGTAGGATGCCTTCTTGCAAGGCAAGGTGGGTCTTGCCAAAATGGCGACACATCCAATCATTAAAGCACATAAAATCAAGTAATGGATGCATCTATAAAAGAATAGCCACTTTCCTCATCTAAGTGGCGGAAATTATGTACAAGGGAAGCAATCTAAGGGTACACATTCCATTATAGATATAGTTTCTTCAAACTACTAAGCCTAGAAGGATACCAATAAATCACCTCCAACTTGTGTCAAGCTAGGGTACCTTTGTCCTCAATCGTTAAATGCTTTTGTCAAGAGTAGACTCCCTATGGTGTTGGAAACACTGGAGGATCGCGGAATTCCCCTTCTTGCCTAGGCAAGAAGAAGGGTCGTCACCTCTCTACCATGCACAAAAGTGGAACTATGGAAAAGGGATCAATAATATTTGAGTTTCATATGGGAGTTTGCTTTTTGTTGTTGTTTTTCCCCCCAGTTTCTTTGTGGCATTTGACATTTTGAGAACAATTTCTTGCCATTTCTTTGATGTTTGGCATTTTCAATACTTAACAATTTCAACTTTTTTGCATTTTCTTTTGAACATTTTCAAAGTCACCCCATTTGTAGTGAGGGTGCTTATATTTGAAGCATAGGAGTTTTCATTTTTGTTACTCCTATTTTCTTTTGATGCAAATTGCAAACTTTTTTCATTTGCATTTCAATTCTTGAACTCAAATTTTGAACAATTTTTGTGCCCATTCCCTTTTTTGATGACAAAATGTGGTAGAACATGGATGATGGTTGCATGGTTTCAAGGGTCACCTTGGAATAAACGGTAGCCAAGGAGTTATCACACCACAAGGTACTCTTGACTAGGCCTTAATCCATGGGTCAAAGGATACTAGCATGACACATCCTAGGGTGTTTTACAAGTATTCTAACAAGCAAAGTCTTAAGAAGAAAAAGTATCTACAAGGGCCTTATACACTTGTCAAGCTTCCCAAATAGACGGTTTCACAAAATTTTTCCTAAATACAACTATATGCCATGATGCAACTAACATTTATACAACCTAATGCATATGCTTCTACCAACTAGTATCCCAAATAATCTAAATGCAATCCTAATTTCACATTGTTTTTACCGCATCAATCAAAGTAAACCCACATAGTCATTAACATAAAGAGGAAAAAGGAGATTGGAAAGATCATACCATGCGGTCTTCTATATCCTCATGTCTCGGATGTGGCGTAGTCGATCAATGTGAAAAGGATGAACAAACACAATATGTATAAACAATATATACAAGACTACACTACAAAGGAAATGAACATGTTTTTGGTTTTTTTGAATTTTTGAATTTTTTTGTATTTTGTTTTAATGAAATTAAAGGACATATTTTTGTATTTTTCAAATTTTTCGATTTTTATCATTTTTGTTTTAAAAAGGTCAAGTTAGAATTTTCCATCCCCACACTAGTATGGGCATTGTCCTCAATGACCAATACGATAGGAAAGTATGCAATTTATATGAAAATGCATGATTTCTAAGCTAAATGCAAATTATATGATATATAAACAAGAGTGAATGCAAACTAAGCTATGCTATATTATGCATGGTTTTTGTTATGGTGGAGAGCATAATTTAGATTAGTTCCCAATGCATATGCATAAACTTCCCCAAACCAAAATAGACACTATTTCTAATGTCAAAATTTTTGGGGGAGTTCATGCAGAAAAATGCAATGCATGAAACTAAAATTTGTCATTTTGGATTTTGAAAGTTGGGAACAATAAAATGAACACCTTAATGGAACCAAGGTGTTAGTCCTCCAATGTTACTAGGACACCACAAAATGATCAAGATAAAATAAAAACAAGAGAAGTAGACAAACCAAAAAGAAGGTGTAAGCATGTAGGATCCTCCAAGTGTTTGCTAATCCTCACCTATCGTGTCATCATCATCATCATCATCATCATCATCAACTTCCTCACTTGAGGCATCATCAACCTCCATGGATGTGGAGTCATTTCCACTTTCACTTTCACTTTCTTGTTCATCCTCACTTTCCTCTTCTTCTTGAACTTCTTCATCTTCACCTTCTGTCTCATCACTCTCATCAACAACCATCTCCTCTTCACCCAGTCTACCACCTCTAGAAGTGCTAGGAAAGAATACCTCCTTATCCGCCCAACTAGGCAAAGGACAAGATGGATCGAGAAGTCCTTGCCTAGCAAGATGTAGGAGGGGCGGATATTGTGCTTTGTAAGCATCAACTCTATCATTATAAGCTTGTTTATGCATTTCCTTCATCAATAGAGTCAAGTAATCATTTCCCGCCTTGGCATTTTCGGGGTTGAACTCATGGTAGACAAATGGATAAGGTGGGGTGATAATGGAGGAGGAGGGCTCGGAAACTTCTTCCCCTTGGTGTTGAATGATGTATTCGGCTTCTTCGGAGAGTGGGAGAAGGTAATTCGGTCTATGAACATTCAAGCGGCAAATCTTGCTAGGCAATGTGAAGGATTTAGCTTCGTTTGTCAACCACCCAAATTTGTTATCAAGAGTATCATTCTTAACCCATTTGAACTTTAGAATCATGGTGGCTAGATCAATGATAGGGCCCCCCTTTACCGGTGTATAAGTGTCATTCTTGTTGAAATCCCGGTTAAAGTGCTTAGCCAAATACGTAACTAATCCTCCATTGACAATAAAGGCCGTGCCTTCTTTGCCACAATCAACATTAAGCCATCTATCAATTAAAAGTCGTAAAGCATTGTATGGCTTTGTGAACTCTCTCCCAATGTTCAAAGCCGACTCAAGAAGAACAAAATCAAGTTCGGTAAGATGATTTGTGCCTTTCCTAGCTATCAAGGTATTCCCAACAACCTTATGCCATACTCTTATGCCCGGATGATGGACTAAGAGAGCACGACAATCATGGTAGGATGTGAATTCTTTTCCGGAAATGGCCTTCCATAGAGGAGCGGGGTCATACTTGGTAGGCTTCTTTGTAAAAGTCGGGTTATCACTAAGGCCAAATATCTTACCAATTTCGTCATAAGACAATTTTCTATAAACATTATCGAGACGAAACACAATATTGGTTAGGGTCTCCACCTTGGTGACTTTCAAAGAGCTCAAAAACTCTAAGGTGAGGGAGGAGTAGGTTAATTCTTGCATTTCAAACAATTTACTTAATCCCATAGACTCGAAAAAGGTCTTTGTTTGCTCAAGAACACCCAATTTTGACAATGCATCTTGACAAATGAACCTGGTAGGCATGATGGTTTTCTTAGCAAAGAGAATAAATTTCTTCCTATGGGAGTCGGAAGTGAAAATTACCTCAGGATAATCGGCTAATTGTTCAATGACCGGAGTAGTAGAAGTAGTAGCTTCCATAGGAGGATCTTGTTCTTGAATCTCCAACCTTGCATTATGAACTACCAATGCCTTTGATGCTTGTTTGTCTTGAAGAGCTTGTTGTCTCTTAGAAAGGTTCTTCTTTTGGGATGCCTTGCTTCCACCTTTTGTTCTTGCCATACTCCTTTGCTTAGTAACACCAAAGAAAGCTTGAAATCTTCAATTTCTAGTAATGCCCAAATCGATTTAGGATAAATGAATGTTGCCTTGTATCCCAAAAATCGACTCAAAACTTGAAGATTTTGGTGTTTTAATCACTTGTTGTTGCTAAAGGAGTGATTTAATTTTGTTTTGAGGAAGTTTGGATTTGATTTGGTTGATTTTGGTTGAGAAATTTGATTTTTGTTGATGGAGAGGATGAGGGTTTTGGGGTTTTGGGTAGTGTTTGTGTTTGAAATAATGAAAATGAATTGGGAAGGAGGGGTTTAAAGAACCGTTAGATTTTTGAAAAGCAGAGGGAGACGAGCGGATTCAGCCTCGGGACGCTCGGATTCTTCAGTTTCTGGGTTCAGGAAAAACGCCTGGGGACGAGCGTCTCGAAGGTAAGACGAGCGGATTCTTGAGCTGGGACGAGCGTCTTCTGCTTGAGACGCTCGGATTCCTTTCCAGGGAGAAATCCCAAAAATTGACAGTGTAAAGACTGTTGGAGTTAGTGTCCTCCACAATAGTGCGTTAACATAATAAATCTCATTAATGGAATATCATCAGATATTTATTTATTTGATCCTCGTCAGTTGATTAACGTAAATCGATAACGGTTGGCTGACTAGAGTTTGACGTTATTGTCGTGAGACGGCGGTGATCAACTGACCCCTTTCGGTCACACCTAATGGAACGAACCCCAATAGACAACTAATTAATTGTATGAGATACAATTTATTTAGTCCCTTGATTTGTAGACTAAAAAGTTAGTCGATTATTTTTAGAGAGATTTCGAGTTGCGAACTCGAGGAGCGGCAATTATTATTTAATTATGCGATAATTGAATAATAAGTTTTGGGAAACGGGTTTTAGTTAATTAACTGTTAATTTACTAAAATTGTACTAATTGATTAATGTGATTAATATTAGTACGTAAATAATATGTGTAGTGGTACACGTATATTTACGAAGTGAATTGGACGAATTAATTATGGAAGTATTTAAACATGATACGATGTTTAAAATAAAAATTACACGGATTTGTGCGACAAATATAAGAACCAACATGGACCCGTAAATGGTCAAGTGGACCGTGTAAAATAAGAGTAGTGGATGATTACTCACATAATCATTTCACCTTATTTTGTATACTACCATAATTTATCTTATACAAGATTTTGCATGTGATGTAAGATAAAAATATAAGACAAAATTGTCCACTACCACACTCCATTCCACCCGCCACTTCCCTTCCTATTTCACTCCATCTATTGTTCATTTATTCACTCAACCTCACTTCTTCACTCTACCTTCTTGCATGTGAACAATATTTCTTCATCTCTCTAAAATAATTATTATTCATCACTACTAAGTTGTTAGTATACATAAATAATATTACTAAGACTAGTTAGTAATATTACTAATAATAATCAAGGGTACAATATTAATAAGTTCTAGTTCAATACTTGTTAATATTTTGGGTTAGTTCTTGGGTGCAACAAGAAGGAGATCTTCTTTTTGAAGATTTGCAAGGAGGATCTTCCATTTGGTTTAAGCTCAAGAACAAGCTAGTAAAGTGAACTAGTTTGTGCCCTTTTTACCACTAATTCAATGTAAGGAAATTGTTTTTCCTTATACTTTCTTTTTATGCTTTCTTATTAGCATGCATGTTACATAGATCACCTAAATAAAAATTTATGAGATAAATTAATTTTATTAGAGAGTCTAATATGGATCTATGATCTTTCATGTGGTATCAGAGCTTAGGCTTGTAATTTGCATGTTGATTTTAAGCATTTTAATGAATTATGTGATAATTTATAAAATTCAAAAATTGTGTTAGAAGAGGTTTTAGCACGAAATTTTTGGGACATGCATACCTACTGATCTCAAAAGGTTTGTGGAATTTTTTGGTGATTTTTGAAGTTATTTTTCTATTTTTAATATTTTTTGGTAGAAAACCGAGTCAAAATGCCGTATTTTAGTTAAAAATTGACTAAAATTAGTTAAATGTTGATTCGGTGCATGGATTTTTTATGGTAGTTCATGCATGTTTTCTACTGATTGTATGCAAAAGGTTGAAGGTTGGTTCCAATTTTTTGCTTGTTTATTGATTTTTTGAGTTAAAAGTCGATAAAAGTCAAATTCATTAATCATAATTTCGAAACTTTTGATTCTGCCCATGATAAATTTATGTACATTTAAGAATATTATTTAAATATCAAAAGTGATTTTGCATGTGTATTTTCACTTTGTTTTGATGTTTATTGGTTTTAGTGGTTAAAAACCGATAAATATCGATCTTTTTCTTCACAAAATTTATCCGGAATTTTTGGGCACTTTTTCTGACATTTTGGTGTTCTTGGGAGTGTTCCAGAATACTAAAAATTTTTGTTTCAATTTTTTGGGTAATGTTTCAATTATTTTGGATTTTTACTTAAATATTATGATTTTATCGATTAAATTAGCAATATATCCCCAAATCAAACTAATAATTTATCATAAAATTAGTGAGGACTAATTTTGAGGTTCAAAACAGTTTGGACAATTAGGTTGGACTTAAATGAGATTTAAGAGTTAATTATTGATTTTTACATGTTAAAAATCGATTAAATCCACAAAAACCGAGATGGATACCAACGAATGATAGATAGGGCGATTTTGGCATCATTTTACAGCATTTTAAGCATATTTATTTAAGTTGAATGAATGATTGTCATTTATTTAAAGTATTTATCTTGTTGTACCTAGTATGGCCTAGTTAATTTTAATCGTTATTACCCGAAATGAATGGGAATATCGATTTGTTTGTAATTAAATACGATCTCGTATCGTCGGTTTGTAATTAATTAATAGTTTTATTTATTTTATTAATTAATGTATAATAGGAATAGCTATGTAATTAATTTGTAATAGTTATTTTTACCGGCGTTTCCAAAAGACGGATTACAACAAGACGGAGTCTTTTTTTGGAAGGTGTTCCAAATCCCACAAGAAAGAGCCACTTATGGAATGAAGAGGCAAGGGACCAAGGAGTTGGTTTCCGAAATGTAATAGACTAGTTTTTATTAACTAGGTGGCCATACTAGGATTTAATCATATGCTTACATGTTTGCTTGTTTTATTTCCGCGCATGCCAAAATCGCCATTCACATGCATTTTTTATTTTCGCGGTTGTCAATTCACGTCATTTACATTCACCGAATTAATTCACTTATAAGGAATTTATGACTAAATTGACAAGATCTCTCACATAACTAAAATTGAGATTAGCCTTACCAATTAGTAACACCTATGAATCTCTTGTTCATTAGAGCCACGCTCGCCCAAGCGGGGTGTTCTCTTTTTACCTTGAGTAAGTAGGGTGGTAAACGGTTATCACACGCTAAAATTGGTTGGACTCAACGGGATATAAGACGGTCTTGTGTTCCGGGGCTAGTAGATGAATTTGAGGAAATTCGTCGACCAAGAGTTCTAGAGGTAGAATTAGTCAACGTGACTTACCGAATTTACGCAATTATGGGATGTTTCGCCCAAGCGATGCTCATTTTTGTTTAATATTTGGGTCTTGGAATCATTTATATAATTTAGTGGGAGGTCATTATATAAATGCTAAAACTTGCTAAACATGTTTTTACAAGTAATTTTTAAAACAATGAATGTTAATTTTTCCTTTTTGTTGTAGCATTTTAATTCGCAATGACAACTTCATCAACTCCATCGACTACTTCACTAGGCAAAGATTCATGGCTAAGGTCCGTAATGGACAAATGTATTTTAAAAGATGACGGTAGTAACTTTCTTGAATGGGAATCCAACATCAAAAGTGCCGCGTTGTCCGACAATGTGCTCACTTACTTGACCGATGCTCCTCCAATCGAGCCCGGTGCAAGAGCTTCATCGGCGGTGCGGACCGCCTATGATGACTATGTGAGGATGTTGAATGATATCAAGAATGTGTTGATATGGTCAATATCCCTAAAGCTCAAGCTATCATGCATTTCTTTAAATGCGTACGAGATTTTCACTCGTATGATCACTATGTTTTCACAAACACCAAAAGTCCGTCAATACGATGCGGCGGCACGCTTCTTTGAAGCTAAGCTTGAGAGGGGCCAAAAGGTTGGTCCCCATGTACTCAAAATGGTCGAATATGTTGACATCCTAGAGCGTCTAGGGTGTAAGATTCCTAAGACTCTTGTGGTGGATCGTATCCTCCACTCACTCCCCACCAAGTTTGCCCACTTTAGGGTAAACTACAAAATGAATGACATGGATAAGAGTTACCATGAAATTCATGCACTCCTCACCCAAGCGGAGAGGGACATGGAGGCTAGTGGGAGCGAAAAAGAGGATGTTTTAACCATGAAGTTAAAGAACATGTCCCTTGGATTCAAGAAAGGAAAAGGGAAAGAAAAGTCCCAATTCAAGAAATCGTGAAAGAAAATTGACAAGGGAAAGGGGAAGGCCGTTGTGAATGGCAATCCCAAGGCAAAAAGTGTCAAGCTCTCTGAGGCCGAATGTTTCCATTGTAATGGGATGGGGCATTATAGGAGGAGTTGTCCCAAATACTTGGAGGATCTCAAGGAAGGGCGTGTGACGCCTATTGGGATGATTTCCTCTCTCTATGTGATAGACGTTAATTATGCTTGTACTTCCACTTGGGTACTTGATACCGGATGTGGCTCTCACCTTTGTAACCATTTGTCGGGTTTAAGGGACGTGCAAGCACTAGCAAAAGGTGATGTGGATCTCCGCATGGGCAATTGAGCTAGAGTAGCCGCCGTTTCCGTGGGGACCTATGTGCTCACTTTAGCTAGTGGTTTAGAGTTGTATTTAAATAAGTGTTATTTTGTACCAACTTTAACTAAGAACATCATCTCCATTTCCGCGTTAGACGCGGAAGGCTTTTGTTTTATGATTAAGGACAAGTGTTGTATTTTTTCTTTTAATGATGTGGTTTATGGCAAGGCCATTTCAATTGGAGGCATTTATGTTTTAAATGATGTTATTGACGTTTATCATGTGGAAACTAAAAAGCTCAAAACGGGTGATCCAAACGAATCCTACCTTTGGCATTGTCGTTTAGGCCACATAAACGAAAGACGCATTAAGAGACTTGCTTCATCAAAAGTGCTCAAACCATTTGGTTTCGAATCTTATGGTACATGCGAGTCTTGCCTTTTAGGCAAGATGACTCGTGCACCTTTTGCGGGAAAAGGGACACGAGCTAGTGAGGTTTTGGCTCTCATACATACGGATGTGTGTGGACCATTAACCATCACCGCTAGAGGAGGTTTTCACTACTTCATTACTTTTACTGATGACTTAAGTAGATATGGGTATGTCTACTTAATGAAGAACAAGAGTGAAGCCTTTGACAAGTTCAAAGAGTTCCAAAAAGAAGTAGAGAACCAATTGGATAAAAAGATAAAGACCCTACGGTCCGACCGTGGTGGTGAGTATTTAAATATTGAATTTGATTCACACCTAAAAGATTGTGGTATAGTATCACAATGGACTCCTCCTGGCACACCACAATTAAATGGTGTGGCCGAAAGGAGAAACCGAACTTTACTTGATATGGTTCGGTCAATGATGAGTCTAACCGAGCTTCCTAGTTCATTTTGGGGTTTTTCCATCTTGTCTGCAGTATTTTCACTAAATCGAAGCCCGACTAAAGCGGCCGATAAGACTCCATATGAGATATGGACAAGGAAAGTCCCTAATTTGTCATTCATGCGTATTTGGGGTTGCGAAGCATACGTTAAGATCAAGTCTGACAATAAGCTTGCACCCAGGTCTGACAAATGTCTCTTTGTAGGATATCCAAGGGAAACACGTGGCTATTACTTCTACAATAAACACGAGAACAAAGTGTTTGTGGCTCGTGATGCTGTCTTCCTAGAAAAGGAGTTTATTTCTAGGAGACAGAGTGGGAGAAAATTTGAACTTGAAGAAGTTCGAGAGCCACAAACCGAGAATGAGGTAGAGGAGAACGTGGAGGATAACATTCCCTCTTCCTATGAAACGGTAATTGTTCCTAGAAAGTCAAGTAGGATTTCTAATCCACCCGACCGTTACCTTGGTAACATCAAAGAGGATGGGGTTTTGTTACTTTTTGAAAGTGATGAACCCACTACCTACAAATCGGCCATGTCTAGTCCCGACTCCTCGCTTTGGCTAGAAGCCATGCGGTCCGAAATGGATTCCATGTACGAGAACCAAGTATGGGACTTGGTGGATTTACCTGAGGGAGTGTGACCCCTTCAATGTAAATGGATATATAAAATTAAGCTCGGCGTGGATAAACATGTGGATGTTTACAAAGCTAGATTGGTGGCAAAAGGTTTCACCCAAGTTCATGGTTTACACTATGACGAAACCTTTGCTCCAGTCGCTATGCTTAGGTCCATCAGGATAATCTTAGCGGTTGCCGCATTTCATGATTATGAGATTTGGCAAATGGATGTCAAAACCGCCTTCTTGAATGAGATTCTAGAAGAAGAGGTGTACATGATACAACCTGAAGGTTTTGTGGATACATCTAACCCTAAGAAGATGTGTAAGCTCAAGAAGTCCATTTATCGTCTTAAGCAAGCATCTAGGAGTTGGAATCATCTCTTTGATCATGTTATTAAACAATATGGTTTCACTAGAAGTGTGGAAGAACCGTGTTTATACATGAAGTTTAGTGGGAGTAAGGTTGCATTCCTTGTCCTATATGTGGATGACATATTGCTCATTGGGAATTATGTTCCATCACTCACTTCCGTGAAGGAGTGGCTAGGGAAACACTTCCAAATGAAGGACTTGGGAGAGGCACAACGAATCTTAGGTATCCGGATCTATAGGGATAGGTCCAAGAGGATACTAGCATTGAGTCAAGAAGCTTATATTGACAAAGTTCTTGACCGGTTCAATATGAAAGACTCCAAGAGAGGATTTCTACCTATAGGCCAAGGGATTACTTTGAGCAAGTCACAGTCTCCCTCCACCCCTAAGGAAATTGAACACATGAAGACCGTCCCTTATGCTTCCGCTGTTGGGTCTATCATGTATGCTATGATTTGCACTCGTCTCGACGTTGCGTATGCCTTGAGCATGACAAGTCGGTATCAAGCCAAGCCTGGTGAGAGTCACTGGATAGCCGTAAAGAACATCCTTAAGTACTTGAGAAGGACTAAGGATTCGTTCTTAGTGTTTGGAGGAGAAACTGAGTTGCGTGTAAGAGGTTACACGGACGCTAGTTTCCAAACCGATCGGGATAACATGAAATCCCAATCCGGCTATGTGTTTATGCTAAATGGAGGAGCTGTTTGCCGGAAGAGCTTCAAGCAAAGTGTTACTGCGGATTCTACAACAGAGGCTGAGTACCTTGTAGCGTCTGAGGCTTCGAAGGAAGCTGTTTGGATTAGGCAATTCATGGAGGGGCTAGGAGTAGTCCATTCCGCCAAAGATCCTATCACTCTATTTTGTGATAACAGTGGAGCTATTTTTCAAGCCAAAGAGCCTAAGTCTAGTAACAAATCTAGACACATTGAAAGGAAATACCATGTAATTAGAGATTATGTGGAAAGGAAGGAAATTGACATTTGTAAGGTTGGGACAGATGATAATATTGCTGATCCTTTAACCAAGCCTTTATCAAAGGCTAACCATGATGGTCATGTCGTCGCTATGGGATTGGGACGAGTACCATATTTTCTTTAGATTATGGATATGTAATAATTGGATAGTGTATCTTTTATTATATATATGTGATGTGACCATAATTGGCGCATATTTAGCCCCCGAATTACCATTGTTTCCATGCTTTTTAGTGCCTATTTGGGTCATTTCTTATCTTTAGTTCTTTGTTTTGCATATTCTTTGAGATTTTGATCCCTTGGTAGGAAAGGAGTAAGAATCTTGCATTTTCATGGCAAAACGAGGCTAAATTGATTGTATTCAATGACCAAGCATCAAGAAGAGACAAGACTAGAAGGCCTTTGTACATATTATAGTAGAAGAACAATGTTGAGAAAGGATCCTTGCGTCCCCAAGGAATTTATGAAGAAAAGGGAAGAAAAGAAGAAGAATTGAAGCTGACCAACAATCCGAACGGATTGCAGACAATCCGCCCGTCCAGCCAGCACAATCCGAGCGTCCCTCCTTGGAATCCGCTCGGATTCCCCCTCAACAATCCGAGCGTCCCTCTCCTGAATCCGCTCGGATTGCACAGCCAAATCCGGCCGTCCCGACTCTAATCCGCACAGTTCGCACAAAGACGGATTTCATTCTTCAAGCTACGAAAAGAGAAGCCCTTCTCTCAGAAAATACCGGGTCCTCCTTGCTCAACTTAAAAAGTGTAATTACTAGTTTAGCCCTTAGTTAACCCTAATGCATCCTCCCTAATTTTCACTATAAATACCCCATTAGGCTAATTAGAGGAGCATGTTCTTCTTATCAATATTTAGAGTAGTTAATATCAATCAAATCTCTCTTCAATATTGTAATCAAGTATTAATCAAGTTTTAATCCAAGTTTTAGTTCTTTAATCTCTCTCTTGTTCTTCCTTTATTTTGGGTAATTAGAAGATTATTGGGTTTATTGGGAGATTGACAACCTTCCATCAATCATCAAGTTCTTCTATTATTCTTTGCATTATTATTTTGGAATCATTAGTAGGTACAATCTCTTAATCCCTTTTTAATTATTGCTAATTACTTTCATTTATTCATCATGTTTCATATTGTTGGTATGATTGACAACCTTGCTAGCATGATCAACATGATAATGAGTGAGTAGTCTCTTAGCTAGGGTTTAATGGGTGATTAGGGGAAACCAACATGGGGAATGATTCATGCTTAAATCAATATGCTTTCATATCTTATTTGCTTGCTTGTTTTGATCTTAACTCATGCACATGTTATATTTGATGAAATGCTAAGCCTATGAATCCTTGCATTTACTATCATCTCCTATCTTTTCAATGAGACTTGTAAGACATAACCCAACTCGAGTCTTGTTAGACCATGCATGTGTTGAGTAGGAAAGATTAAGTCGACTTGTAGGTGTTGTACAATCTAATCGATTCGGCTCCGGGACCCAAACTTTCCTAGGATTGTAAGACATAACCCAACTCAATCCATCACAACAATAATTGCTTGCTTATAATTTGAGAACATGTTTGTATGATCATATCCCATGATTCCCCTATGAACCCATGACACCCTAGTGCCTTTAATCAATTGTTTACACCCCTTATTTTATTCATCTTGCTAGTTTATTTTCATTGTTATTTTAGTTTAGTAACCTTCTACATCAACCCAATTTGTGACACCCCTAGACACCACTAGTTACAATAGAATTCTCATTTCAATACCCGTCCCTTGGGATCCGACCTTTACTTGCCTCTTTACTAATTGTAGAGTTGTTTGTGAAGTATAAATTTTGTTTTGTATCGACCATTGACCAACGACCACATATACTTAATTGTGAACACCAAATGGCATCGATCAAAAATGGCGCCGTTGCCGGGGACGGTGTTTAATTGATTTAAGATTTCTTTTATTGTTATTAGTTGTGTCTTTCTTCACCTTGGGGAATTAAAAACTCCTCAAGGTTTGTTCTAATTGTTTTTGAGTTGTTTGATATTTTGCATGTCTAGAAGGTTACAAGGTGATTTGTTACCTTTTGACCGTGAAATCGAAAGAACCTTGACGAATAATAGGAGACTTGTTAGGAGGAATTTGAGAGGTGTTGGTGAAGTTGTTCAACCCACTAGTGAGTTTGTCAATCCTTTCGCAATAGAAGGAGAAGAGAACCCATTACACAATATCCCACAAAATCCACCTACAATGCCTAAATTCTCGTCACACTCTATACCCACCGAGGAGAATCTACCAAATGGTACTCCTACACCACAACATCTAACCGGAAATTTTATTGCCAAGTCCGCCTTCATCCAATTAGTTGAGAGGAGCCAATTTGGGGGGATGCCAAGTGAAGACCCTCATTCTCATATGGAAACCTTTTGCGATTATTGTGATGCTATCTCTCAAACGGGCGTGACTCAAGACCAAATTAGATGGGTCTTATTTCCTTTTTCGTTAATCGGCACCGCAAAGCAATGGTTGAAGGGCCTTGATAAGGCCACCCTTGGAATAGATTCTTGGAAGAAGTTAGCTCTAGCTTTCTACAAAAAATTCTACCCACCGGAAAAGACTAACATGCTAAGAGCTCAAATTACGGGTTTTAAGCAAAGGGATGAAGAATCTTTGTATGAAGCTTGGGAGCGGTTCAAAGGTATTTGTCGCTCATGTCCTCACCATGGACTTAGCGAATGGTTTTTGGTACAACAATTTTGGAATGGTTTATATGAAGATTCAAGGAACATTCTCAATATGGGATCAAATGGAATGTTCACCGAAGTTGATGACAATCAAACATGGAACAAGATTGAGGAAATGGCGGTCCATAATTCACAATATAGTAGACCTCGCAAGGCTACTAGAGGAGGAAAGTATGAAGTGGACTCCGTTACTCAATTGGGTGCTCAACTTAGTGCTCACATTGACACAATAAACTTGAAGTTTGAACAAGCTATGGCTAGACTTGAGGAAAACTCAAAATCATCAAAGCATCATGTCAATGCCATGACGGCATCCTCATCAATCCCAAGTGGGATATGTGAGAATTATGGAACTTTGGGTCATGACCCAAGTGAGTGTAGGGGAACAACCGAACAAGTTAATGCTTTCCAAGCTTACAAAAGTGGTACCCCTTATTCAAATTTTTACAATGAAAACACCAAGTTCCATCCAAATCTCTCATACAAAAGCCAAAATGTTCAAAACCCTCAAACAACATACACTCCACCACCCATGAGAAACCAAAATCAAAGACCCTTTTACAATCAAAACCAAGGTTACCAAAATCAAAATCCATACAATCACCAAAATGACCAAGGTTTTGATGTCCAAAAAGCGGTCCTCCAAATGCAAAAGAATCAACAGGAATTTTTCACTCAAATGCAAAAAGATAGCCAAGCAAAAGACACCACCATCAACAACATTCTAGCTCACACCAAGATGTTGGAAACACAATTGACTCAACTAGCATCTTCAAGCTCACAAAGACAAAAGGGGCAATTACCACCTCAAAGTAATCCCCTAGACATGAAACGGTTAGTGCCATTCACTTGAGAAGTGGTACAAGGTATGAGGCACCGAAGAAGCAAGTTGAGGATGAAGTTGTGCAAGCTAGTGAAAAGGAAGAAATTGTGCAAAGCCCCAAAGAAGGGGAATCATCAAAAGAAGAAAGTTCAAAGAAAAATGAAGACAAGGCCAAAGAGAAGGAGCCCATTGTGATTAGACTTCCTTTTCCAAGTCGTCAAGCCAAGCCCAAATTTGATGATCAACTTGGAAAGTTCATGGAGATTGTGAAGAATTTAGAAGTCTCAATTCCTTTCACGGAATTAATCAATCACGTTCTGGCCTATGCAAAGTATATGAAAGATATCCTCACAAAGAAGAAGTCGATCCGGAAACTTGAGACTATCGCCTTCACTAAGGTGAGTAGTGCAATACTTCAAGGGAGTTCACCTCCAAAGTTAAAGGATTCGGGAAGCTTCTCAATACCGTGTACCATTGGCGACACGACGATCAACAAAGCCTTATGTGATCTAGGGGCTAGTGTGAGTGTCATGCCGTACTCGGTGAGTAAAAGGTTGGGAATGGGAGAGCTTAAATGCACCAATATCACACTTCAAATGGCCGATAGATCGACGAAGACACCATTAGGGATATGGGAAGATGTCCCCGTGCGAATTGGGAAGTTTTTCATCCCGGTAGACTTTGTCATTGTTGATATGGAGGAAGATTCCAACATTCCTATCATCTTAGGAAGACCTTTCCTACACACCGCGGGTGCGGTGATTGATGTGAAACATGGAGAGCTCACTCTAGAAGTGGGAGATGAAAGCATAACTTTTAATCTTGACAAAACCATGAGAGCTCCTCGTTTGCATGAGCCATGTTTCATGATTGATCATTATAGCCGGAAGGATGAAAGGAAGAAATCGGAACTCCAATGGAAGAAGAAAGATGAAGATGCTCCATTCAAAGAGCAAGTGAATTATGACAAGGAGAGCTTTCAAAGCTCATCAAAATCAACCAAGGAAGAAGAGGATGGCCTCATTGGCCAAGAGAAGAAATTGGGAGAGTTGTCTCCATCTAAGTAAGAGATTTTCAATGATCAACTCAATGAAGTTTGTGGTCTTTGGGACGACGAATTTGAAGGGATTTTTAATCCCTACATTGGGCATGCCATCGATCATAATCAACAACAAGGGCCACGGTCTATTGAGGACCTCTACCATAATAATGAACAAGCTTTTGATTACTTCTTCAAGGTGTTGAGCAACATCAACAACACCTTGAACATGCCCCCTTGACATCTCATCAAGAATGAGAGTTTGGTGGAGTCCTCCCTAAACCACCACTTGTAAATATTTCTAACTCCCTAACTTACATTTCAATTTTTGTATTGCATTTTTGTCATTTTTGGATTTTTATTTACTTTGATCAAAATAATTGTCATGTAAGAGAGAAGTGAGGGAGGGACTAACGACTTCAATTGATGTGTAGTGCCTTACCTTAGTGTGGGGATGGGAATTGCCTAGGCTATTCATGCCTTAGTAGTGCCCCCACAATGAAGAACACAAGAAATGAAGAAGAATGGAAGAATGGTAAAGGGAAATGCATTGTGCACGAATAGAATGAATCCGGGTACAAAGGACCAGAATCCGAGCGGATTGTACCAAATCCGCCCGTCTTCAGAAATCCGAGCGTCCTGCTGAGAAGACGCCCGTCCTGAGCCGAGCTGAAAACTGAGAATTCTTGACTGTTAAAGAATCCGAGCGGATTTCTGGAAAGACGCCCGTCCCATAGAATCCGTCCGTCTTGTGAATAAGACGCCCGTCTTTGCAGTTGAAGAAAACAAAGAAATTTCTCTGGATTGAAATCCGTCCGTCCTGCAGCAAATCCGCCCGTCCTAACACAGAAGAATCCGAGCGGATTCCCCAGAATCCGCCCGTCTTTAGGCGAGCTTCTGAAAATTTTGAAGCTGCAGAATCCGCACGGATTGCCCCTGCGTTTTCGAAAATTTCGACTTCTTTAAATACCCTCCCACCTTCATTCCTTCCTTCATTCATTCATAAACACTACCCACAACATCAAAACCCTCATCCTCTCCATCACAAAAACAAAAACCATCAACAAAATCCACCAAAATCAAATCAAACCATCCTTCAAACAACAAATCAATCACTCCATCTTCAATAAAAATCAAAACCAAGAACAGAATCTTCAACCTTTGAGTCGATTTTTGATTTCATAAAGGCAAAGCCTTTCACCTTCAAATCGATTTGGGCATCCTACAAATTGAAGAGTTTTGACTCTTTTCTTGGTTAGTTCATCAAATGGCAAGGACAAAGGGAGCAACAAAGGCACCAAAGGCAAAGGCTCTCTCTCAAAGGCAAAAAGCTCTCCAAACAAAGAAAGCTTTGGCAATAGTGGTATCAACACCAAACTTGGAAGTGCAACCACAACAACAACAAATTTCTATGGGAGCATCACCTTCTACTCCGGTAATCGATCAACTCTTGCATTATCCGGAGGTAACTTTTATTTCCGATACCCATAGAAATACATTTGTCAAGTTTGCTATGAAATCAATTCAATCCACCAAATTCATATGTGAAGATGCCTTGGAGAAATTGGGTGTTCTTGAACAAACAAAAGCCTTTTTCAATGCCATGGGTTTGAAGAAATTGTTTGAAACAAAGGAATCGACATACCCTTCCCTTGTCTTGGAATTCTTAAGTTCTTTAAAAGTTACCAAAGTTGAGGATAGGGAAAATCTTGAGTTTCGTCTAGCTAACATTAGTAGACGCATTACCTTTAAGGAATTAGGTGAAATTTTGGGTCTTAGCGATGAATCGAGATATCTTAAGCATTATGGAAAGTATGACCCCGAGCCTCTTTGGGAGGCAATCTCCGGGAAGAAATTTGATGATTTTCATGCTTGTCGTGCTCTTTTGGTCCATCATCCGGGCATAAGAGTATGGCACAAAGTTGTGGGAAATACCATAATTGCTAGGAAAGACACCAATCATTTCACAAGACTTGATTTTATCCTCCTTGAATCGGCTTTGAATGTCGGAAGAATTCACACCAAGCCTTTCAATTCTTTGAGGCTATTGGTTGATAGATGGCTTAATGTTGATAATGGGAAGAAGGGTACGACCGTTATTGTTAATGGCGGCCTAGTCACGGTCCTAGCCAAGCACTTTGATCCTAATTTCAATAAGGATAGCAAGTACAAGGCAAAGGAAGGTGGCCATCTTATTAATATGCACATTATGATTAACAAGTTCAAGTGGGTTGCCCATAACCCCCTTGACACTAAATATGGATGGCTAACAAGTGAAGCTAGATCGTTCACCTTACCCTCGAAGATTTGTCGCCTAAGTGTCCACCGGACCAACTATCTACTTCCCCTATCCGAAGAAGCCGAGTACATCATTCAACAACAAAAGGGTGATCATGAAACCCCCTCCTTTTCTATTGTTATACCGCCTTACCCCTTTGTGTATGAAGAGTTCAAACCGGAAGGAGTTGAAATTGGGAAAGACTATGTCACTCTTCTTATGCCAGCCATGCACAAGCAAGCTTATGAAGATCGGAAGAATGCATATTTGGCTCAATATCCTCCCCTCCTACATTTAGCTAGGCAACGACTCCTTGATCCATCTTGTCCTTTGCCTAGTTGGGCGGATAAAGAAGCCTTGTTTCCGGGTGCATCTAGGGACGTGGTGGGAGATAATGAGGTTGTTGGAAATGGTGAAGAAATTGATGATAATATTGAGGAAAAAGCAAGTGGAGATGAAGAAAGAGATGGTGAAGATGATGATGAACAAGATGATGGAGAAAGTGAAGAAGAAAGTGCCAAGGAAAGTGGCAATGTGACCACTTCTCATGAGGGAAGTGATGATGATGATAGCATGATGGAGGACTAGCAAGCCTTGGAGACTTCTACATTCCCATGGTTTGTGTCTATATCTCTTTGTATTTTATTTCATTTTGATCATTTGTTGGTTTAGTCCTAGCAACATCAAAGGACTCACACCTCGGTACCATTGAGGTGTTCTTCTTTATTGTTCCCATTTGTAAAATCCAAAATGACAATCTAGTTTCATGCATAGCATAGTGTGTGCATGAACTACCCCAATGCTTTGACATTAGCAATAGTGTCTCATTTGGTTTGGGGAAGTTGATGCATACACAATGGGAGGTAATCTAAATTATCCTCTCCGTCATAACAAAAACCATGCATCATGTAGTATAGCTTAGTGTAGAATTGCATTTAGTATAGAAATCATGCATCATCTTTGCATAATTTCCATTATTTTGGCCATTGAGGACAATGCCCATATTAGTGTGGGGATGGGAATTCTAACACTTAACTTTTATTCAAAAACCCATAAAAATTGAAAAATTTCAAAAACCATAAAAATTTGAAAATTTGAAAAACCAAAAACAAGTTCATTTCCTTTGTATATATTGTCTTGTATATATTGTGTTTGTTTTATCCTTGTTCACTTTGATTGACTACGCCACATCCGAGACATGAGGATATTGAAGACCGCATGGTATGATCTTTCCAATCTCCTTTTTCCTCTTTATGTTAATGACTATGTGGCTTTATTTTGATTGATGCGGTATAACAATGTGAACCTAGGACTTGCATTTAGATTATTTGGCATATTAGTTGGTAGAAACATTTGCATTAGGATGTATAAATGTTAGTTGCATCATGGCATGTAGTTTGCATGTTAGAAAAATTTTGCGAAACCGTCTACTTGGGAAGCTTGACAAGTGTATATAGGCCCTAGTAGATGCTTTTTATTCTTAAGACTTTGCTTGTTAGAATGCTTGTAAAACACCCTAGGATGTGTCATGCTAGTATCCTTTGACCCATGGTTTAAGGCCTAGTCAAGAGTACCTTGTGGTGTGATAACTCCTTGGCTACCGTTTATTCCAAGGTGACCCTTGAAACCATGCATACATCCATCATTCATCCATGTTCTACCATATTTTTTGTCATCAAAGGGAACGGGCACAAAAAGAAATCAATTTGAGTTCAATGAAAAGAAAAGAAAAGAAAGTTTGCAAAAATGCATAAAATGAAAAGAGGAGCAAAAATAGACTCCTAAAGCTTCAAATACAAGGCACCCTCGTTACTAATTAGGGTGACTTTGAAAATGTTCAAAAAGAAATGCAAAAAAGTTGTCAAGTATTGAAATGCCAAAAATCAAAAAGAAATGGCAAGAAAGTGTTCTCAAATGTTATATGCCACAAGAAATTGGGGGGGAAAAACAAAAACAAAAGCAAACTCCCAAAGTGAAACTCGAATATCTTTTGATCCCTTCATCCATCGTATCCATTTTTTGTGCATGGTAGAGAGGGGACGACCCTTCTTCTTGTCTAGGCAAGAGGGGGAATTCCGTGATCCTCCAGTGTTTCTAACACCATAGGGAGTCTACTCTTGACAAAAGCATTTAACGATTGAGGACAAAGGTACCCTAGCTTGACACAACTTGGAGGTGATTTATTGGTATCCTTCTAGGCTTAGTAGTTTGAATAAATTGCATCTATGAAGGATTGTGTACCCTTGAATTGCTTCCCTTGTAGGTAATTTCCGCCACTTAGATGAGGAAAGTGGCTATTCTTTTTGTAGATGCATCCATTATGTGTTTTTGTGTGCTTAATGTTTGGATGTGTCGCCATTTTGGCAAGACCCACCTTGCCTTGCAAGAAGGCATCCTACCTCATGGTTGTCTTGTTGTGAGTTGAAGGGGCGGAGTGTGACCCGCTAATTGTCTCATATCGGCTATTATTATTAGGATAGGTTAGTTTTGGTCCTAGTCTTTGTCACCTCTTTACTCGGGAGGAGCAAAGGTTCGGTTTGGGGATATTTGATGTGACCATAATTGGCGCATATTTAGCCCCCGAATTACCATTGTTTCCATGCTTTTTAGTGCCTATTTGGGTCATTTCTTATCTTTAGTTCTTTGTTTTGCATATTCTTTGAGATTTTGATCCCTTGGTAGGAAAGGAGTAAGAATCTTGCATTTTCATGGCAAAACGAGGCTAAATTGATTGTATTCAATGACCAAGCATCAAGAAGAGACAAGACTAGAAGGCCTTTGTACATATTATAGTAGAAGAACAATGTTGAGAAAGGATCCTTGCGTCCCCAAGGAATTTATGAAGAAAAGGGAAGAAAAGAAGAAGAATTGAAGCCGACCAACAATCCGAACGGATTTGCGGACAATCCGCCCGTCCGGCCAAAGACAATCCGAGCGTCCCTCCTTGGAATCCGCTCGGATTCCCCTACAACAATCCGAGCGTCCCTCTCCTGAATCCGCTCGGATTGCACAGCCCAAATCCGGCCGTCCCGACTCTAATTCGCACGCAGATTCCTTGCACAAAGACGGATTTCATTCTTCAAGCTACGAAAAGAGAAGCCCTTCTCTCGGAAAATACCGGGTCCTCCTTGCTCAACTTAAAAGTGTAATTACTAGTTTAGCCCTTAGTTAACCCTAATGCATCCTCCCTAATTTTCACTATAAATACCCCATTAGGCTAATTAGAGGAGCATGTTCTTCTTATCAATATTTAGAGTAGTTAATATCAATCAAATCTCTTCAATATTGTAATCAAGTATTAATCAAGTTTTAATCCAAGTTTTAGTTCTTTAATCTCTCTCTTGTTCTTCCTTTATTTTGGGTAATTAGAAGATTATTGGGTTTATTGGGAGATTGACAACCTTCCATCAATCATCAAGTTCTTCTATTATTCTTTGCATTATTATTTTGGAATCATTAGTAGGTACAATCTCTTAATCCCTTTTTAATTATTGCTAATTACTTTCATTTATTCATCATGTTTCATATTGTTGGTATGATTGACAACCTTGCTAGCATGATCAACATGATAATGAGTGAGTAGTCTCTTAGCTAGGGTTTAATGGGTGATTAGGGGAAACCAACATGGGGAATGATTCATGCTTAAATCAATATGCTTTCATATCTTATTTGCTTGCTTGTTTTGATCTTAACTCATGCACATGTTATATTTGATGAAATGCTAAGCCTATGAATCCTTGCATTTACTATCATCTCCTATCTTTTCAATGAGACTTGTAAGACATAACCCAACTCGAGTCTTGTTAGACCATGCATGTGTTGAGTAGGAAAGATTAAGTCGACTTGTAGGTGTTGTACAATCTAATCGATTCGGCTCCGGGACCCAAACTTTCCTAGGATTGTAAGACATAACCCAACTCAATCCATCACAACAATAATTGCTTGCTTATAATTTGAGAACATGTTTGTATGATCATATCCCATGATTCCCCTATGAACCCATGACACCCTAGTGCCTTTAATCAATTGTTTACACCCCTTATTTTATTCATCTTGCTAGTTTATTTTCATTGTTATTTTAGTTTAGTAACCTTCTACATCAACCCAATTTGTGACACCCCTAGATACCACTAGTTACAATAGAATTCTCATTTCAATACCCGTCCCTTGGGATCCGACCTTTACTTGCCTCTTTACTAATTGTAGAGTTGTTTGTGAAGTATAAATTGTGTTTTGTATCGACCATTGACCAACGACCACATATACTTAATTGTGAACACCAAATGGACTCGATCAATATGATAATCACATTCATTGTTTTCACATTCATTTCTTTTATGAAACTTTTATTTAGTGTGACTAAATTTTAATACCTTGTTTATCTGAATAAGTTGTGGAGACAATGTTGAACACTATTCAAGTGAATAAGATGAACATTGTATTTTGTCCCTAGTCACTTAATGAGGTGACGTCTCGGAGTGACTAGATTGTAAGTCGATTGATGGTTGTTCAACACCATGAGGTCATATGTGATGACTGGTCGATTACATAGGCAGAGTGTGTGACACTTTGCCGGACAGTGACCATTTAGAGAGTCCCTAAGTTCTATTATAGACGCCTGGTCGTGGCAGGGATCTCTAAGATGTTCTAATGAGTCGATTCTTTTGACTGGAGACTATTATCTGAGCAAGTGCAGTTTCCGAGTGACTTTGGTTTTTGTCCTAGGTCGTGCCGTGAAAGGAGGCCAAACGGGCATTTACTAGGTCATGGTGAGCTGTATTGTGCAATAGGATAGATAGGGCATACAGGAATAGTCCACCCACGTTGGGTAACTATATCTCAAGGCCACTCGAGGAGTTAATGACTACAAATGCGTGGCCACGCTTGGAAGTAATCTGTGAGAGATTTTTCCGGTCAGGTAGTCACACTCCCGATCGAGAAAACCACTCGCGATGTGTTCATGTACAAGTGCGACCTGAAAGACACCTTGCACTGAGTGGGAGATTAAAACGGACAAGAGAATTGGTAGCGCACACCTTGTGTCGGACAAGTGGGAGAGTTTGACGTTATTGTCGTGAGACGGCGGTGATCAACTGACCCCTTTCGGTCACACCTAATGGAACGAACCCCAATAGACAACTAATTAATTGTATGAGATACAATTTATTTAGTCCCTTGATTTGTAGACTAAAAAGTTAGTCGATTATTTTTAGAGAGATTTCGAGTTGCGAACTCGAGGAGCGGCAATTATTATTTAATTATGCGATAATTGAATAATAAGTTTTGGGAAACGGGTTTTAGTTAATTAACTGTTAATTTACTAAAATTGTACTAATTGATTAATGTGATTAATATTAGTACGTAAATAATATGTGTAGTGGTACACGTATATTTACGAAGTGAATTGGACGAATTAATTATGGAAGTATTTAAACATGATACGATGTTTAAAATAAAAATTACACGGATTTGTGCGACAAATATAAGAACCAACATGGACCCGTAAATGGTCAAGTGGACCGTGTAAAATAAGAGTAGTGGATGATTACTCACATAATCATTTCACCTTATTTTGTATACTACCATAATTTATCTTATACAAGATTTTGCATGTGATGTAAGATAAAAATATAAGACAAAATTGTCCACTACCACACTTCATTCCACCCGCCACTTCCCTTCATATTTCACTCCATCTATTGTTCATTTATTCACTCAACCTCACTTCTTCACTCTACCTTCTTGCATGTGAACAATATTTCTTCATCTCTCTAAAATAATTATTATTCATCACTGCTAAGTTGTTAGTATACATAAATAATATTACTAAGACTAGTTAGTAATATTACTAATAATAATCAAGGGTACAATATTAATAAGTTCTAGTTCAATACTTGTTAATATTTTGGGTTAGTTCTTGGGTGAAACAAGAAGGAGATCTTCCTTTTGAAGATTTGCAAGGAGGATCTTCCATTTGGTTGAAGCTCAAGAACAAGCTAGTAAGGTGAACTAGTTTGTGCCCTTTTTACCACTAATTCAATGTAAGGAAATTGTTTTTCCTTATACTTTCTTTTTATGCTTTCTTATTAGCATGTATGTTACATAGATCACCTAAATAACAATTTATGAGATAAATTAATTTTATTAGAGAGTCTAATATGGATCTACGATCTTTCAAAGACGAGCGTCTTCCTTCTGGGAGACCGTCCTGGCTGAGACGAGCGGATTCCTTGCTGGGACGCTCAGATTCTCAGTCAGACCCAAAAATTAATTCTGCAAGCTTCACAATATGAGCGTCTTATGCACTGGACGCCCGGGTTCATTTCAAGACGAGCGGATTTGCCTCGGGATGCTCGGATTCTGCCTCTTCCACACGGATTCAGGTCCATCCGTGGGTGCTTCTTAACCCGTGTCATTTCATTCTTCCATTCTTGTGTTCTTCATTGTGGGGGCACTACAAAGGCTTGGATAGCCTAGGCAATTGCTATCTCCACACTAAGGCAAAACACTACACATCAATAAACTCATAAGTCCCTCCCTCACTTCTCTCAAAATGATGAAAATCTTGATCAAGGCATAGAAATGCAAATCCGAAAATGACAAAAATGCAATACGATAATTAAAATGCAAGTTAGGGAGTTAGAATATTTACAAACGGTGGTTTAGGGAGGACTCCACCAAACTCTCATCCAATAATGAGATGTCAAGGGGGCATGTTCAAGGTGTTGTTGATGTTACTCAACACCTTGAAGAAGTAGTCGAAAGCTTGTTCATTATCATGATAGAGGTCCTCAATAGATTTTTGCACTTGTTGTTCTCCTTGATGGTCTTGATTCATAGCATTACCAATGTAGGGATTGAATATCCCTTTAAAATCATCGTGCCAAAGACCGCATACTTCGTCCACTTGATCACTAAAAATGTCTTGAGTTGATGAAGACAACTCACCTTCTTTCTTTTCTTGGCCAATGAGGCCTTCTTCTTCACTTGTCATGGGTGAGCTTTTCAAGCTCTCATTGTTGCAATTTCCTTGCTCTTTTGATGGAGCATCATCCACTTTCTTCTTCCATTGAAATGCCAACTTCTTCCTATCATCTTTCCGGCTATAGTGATCAACCATAAAACATGGCTCATGCAATCGGGGAGCTCTCATAGTCTTGTCAAGATTGAAAGTGATGGTTTCATCTCCCACTTCAAGGGTGAGCTCTCCATGTTTTACATCGATCACCGCTCCCGCGGTGTGCAAGAAAGGTCTTCCTAAAATAATAGGAATGTTGGAGTCTTCTTCCATGTCAACAATAACGAAATCCACCGGGATGAAGAATTTGCCAATTCTTACGGGAACATCTTCCCACACCCCTAAAGATGTCTTTGTTGATCTATCCGCCATTTGAAGTGTGATATTGGTGCATTTGAGCTCTCCCATTCCTAGCCTCTTGCTTACCGAATATGGCATGACACTAACACTTGCCCCAAGGTCACATAAAGCTTTGTTGATTGTAGTGTCACCAATAGTGCATGGAATGGAGAAACTTGCCGGATCCTTGAGCTTTGGAGGTGAACTTCCTTGAAGAATAGCAGTACTTACTTTAGTGAAAGCAATAGTTTCAAGCTTCCGGATTGATTTATTCTTTGTAAGGATATCTTTCATATACTTTGCATAGGCCGAAACATGATTGATCAATTCCGTGAATAGAATCGAGGCTTCTAAATTCTTCACAATCTCCATGAATTTTCCAAGTTGGTCATCAAACTTAGGCTTAGCTTGACGACTCGGGAATGGAAGTCTAATCACAATAGGCTCCTTTTCTTTGGCCTTCTCTTCATCCTTCTTTGAAACTTCTTGAATTGTGGGTTCTTCCTTTTTAGAGTTTTCAACAACTCTTTCCTTGTCACTAGCATTCGCAACATCTTCATCAACGGGCCTCTTCGACCCTTCATACCTTGTACCACTCCTCAAATGGATGGCACTCACGGATTCTTGTCTTGGGGGATTACCTTGAGGTGGTAATTGCCCCTTTTGTCTTTGTGAACTTGAAGATGCTAATTGAGACATTTGGATCTCCAACATCTTTGTGTGAGCTAGTATGTTGTTAATGGTGATGTCTTTTGCTTGGCTATCCTTTTGCATCTGAGTGAAAAACTCTTGTTGGTTCTTTTGCATTTGGAGGACCGCTTTTTGAACATCAAAACCTTGGTCATTTGATTGAGTGTATGGAGTTTGATTTTGGTAACCTTGGTTTTGGTTGTAAAAGGGTCTTTGATTTTGGTTTCTCATTGGAGGTGGGGTGTATGTTGGTTGAGGGTTTTGAACATTTTGGCTTTTGTATGAGAGATTTGGATGGAATTTGGTGTTTTTATTGTAATAGTTGGAATAAGGGGTACCACTCTTATATGCTTGAAAAGCATTCACTTGTTTACTTGTTCCCCTACATTCACTTTGGTCATGTCCTAAAGTTCCACAATTCTCACATATTCCACTTGGAATTGATGAAGATGCCACCATGGCATTAACATGTTGCTTTGGTGATTTGGAGGCTTCTTCAAGTTTAGCCATAGCCTTCTCAAACTTCAAATTAATGGTATGAATATGAGCACTAAGTTGAGCACCCAATTGAGTAATAGAGTCCACTTCATGCTTTCCTCCTCTAGTAGCCTTCCGAGGTCTACTATATTGTGAGTTATGGACCGCCATTTCCTCAATCTTCTTCCATGTTTGATTATCGTCAACTTCGGTGAACATACCATTTGATCCCATGTTGATAATGTTTCGGGAGTCTTCATAAAGACCATTCCAAAATTGTTGTACCAAGAACCACTCTAAGTCCATGATGAGGATATGAGCGACAAGTTCCTTTGAATCGCTCCCAAACTTCATACAAAGATTCTTCGTCCCTTTGTTTAAACCCCGTGATTTGGGCTCTTAGCATGTTAGTCTTTTCCGGAGGGTAGAACTTTTTGTAGAAAGCAAGATCCAATTTCTTCCAAGAGTCAATACCAAGAGTAGCCTTATCAAGGCTCTTTAGCCATTGTTTCGCGGTACCAATCAAAGAAAAAAGAAATAAGACCTATCGAATTTGGTCTTGAGTCACTCCGGTTTGAGAAATCGCATCACAATAGTCACAAAAAGTCTCCATATGAGAATGAGGGTCTTCACTAGGAATCCCCCCAAATTGGCTTCTTTCCACTAATTGGATAAATGCGGATTTTGCAATGAAATTACCGGTCAAGTGTTGTGGTGTGGGAGTACCATTGGGTAGGTTCTCCTCGGTTGGTACGGAATGTGATGAAAATTTAGGCATTGTGGGTTGATTTTGTGGTGGGTTTTGTGTTGGGTTCTCCTCTCTTTCTCTTGCAAAAGGGTTGCTGAACTCAATATTGTTTGGTTGAATATCCACAATCTCACCAATACCTCTCAAAGTATTTCTAGCAAGTCTTCTATTGGTTGTCAAAGTTCTTTCAATTTCGTGATCAATGGGTAACAAGTTACCTTGTGATATTCTAGACATGCAAAATATCAAACAACTTGAAAACAATTAGAACAAACCTTGAGGAGTTTTACTTCCCCAAGGCAAAGAAAGACACAACTAATAACAATCAAAGAAAATAAAATCAAGTTAACACCGTCCCCGGCGACGGCGCCTTTTTTGGTCGGACTATCGTTTTCGGTTACTTGTTGTTAGGAGCACCTAGACCAAAACAATATTTATAACTTCACAAACTACTCTACTATTAGTAAAGAGGTAAGTAAAGGTCGGATCCCAAGGGACGGGTATTGATGTAGGATTTTCGATTGCAAGTAGTGGTGTCTAAGGGTGTCACAATTTGGGTTGAGATAAGAGGATCACTAAACTAAATAACAATGTAGATAAACAAGCAAGATGATTAAAATGAGATTTAAACAATTGATTAAAAGCACTAGGGTGTCATGGGTTCATAGGGGATTTATGGGATTTGATCATACAAACATATTCTCAAATTATAAGCAAGCAATTATTGTTGTGATAGGATCGAGTTGGTTTATATCTTACAATCCTAGGAAGGTTTGGGTCCCGGAGCCGAATCGATTAGATTGTACAACACCTACAAGTCGACTTAATCCTCCCTACTCAACTATATGCATGGTCTAATGAGACTCGAGTTGGTTTATGTCTTACAAGTCTCATTGAAAAGGTAAGTGATGGGTAAAAAATGCAAGGATTCATAGGCTCGCATTTCATCAAACATAACATGTGCATAAGTTGAGATCGCAACAAGCAAGCAAATAAATTATGTGAACATATTAGATTAAGCATGAATCATCCCCCATGTTGGTTTCCCCTAATTCCCCATTAACCCTAGCTAAGAGACTACTCACTCATTATCAAGTTTAACATGCTAAGAAGGTTGTCAATCATATTAACAAAGCAAAACATGATGAATGAATGGAAATGATTAACAATAATTAAAACAAGGGTTAAGAGAATTATACCTAATGATGATTCCAAAATAATAAGCAAAGAATAATAGAAGTACTTGATGATTGATACAAGGTTGTCAATCTCCCAATAATACCCAAATAATCTTCAATTACCCAAAATAAATGATGAACAATAGAGAAATTAAGGAAATGAGATTTGTATTAATGATTAATTAAAAGTTGATTACAAGATTAAAATGAGATTAAGATTTCATAAGAAGAACATGATAATCTAATTAGAACAATGGGGTATTTATACTAAGGATTAGGTACATAAATTGGGGTTACTATGGGCTTAAATGACGATTAAGACCCTTAAGAAAAGTTGAGGAAGTGCTCCTCTCGAAGGAGATGCTCATCTCCGCTTCGCTAGTCTTCAAGGAATATGCGCATCCCGAGTGGACTGAGGAGGAGACGGCTTGCACTGGGAAGGAATCCGAGCGGTCTGAGGCATGAGACGCTCGGATTGTAGAGGGCTAGGACGAGCGGACTGGCTACGGGACGCTCGGATTGTAGCCTGCCAGGACGCTCGTCCCGTGGCCAAGCCGCCCGGATAGTAGCTCAACAAGGCTTCTTCTTCTTTTCTTCTTTTCTTCTTCCAACAATCCACAAGGATCTTGTTGGGGATGCAAGGATCTTCTCATCATTGCCCATCTACTACATTATTTACATAGGCCTTCTAGTCTTGTCTTTACTTTGATGCTTGGTCATTAGATTCGATCAATTTAGCTCCATTTTCCCATGAAAATGCAAGGTTTGCACTCCTCTCCTATCAAGGAAACAAAACCTCAAAGAATATGCAAAACGAAAGACTAAAGATAGTAAATGACCCAATCATGCACTAAAAAGCATAGAAACGAGGCTAATTCGGGGACTAAATATGCTCAAATATTGGTCACATCACTAACATTCTGTACTTTCTCTTTCCTTAATTTATGAATTGTTACATTAACTCCCCTTAAAAGAGAACTTTGTCCCGAAGTTCAACTATCAAACCTCATAGTGTGCTCTCATATTATCATTACTAAATTCCACAAATGATTATGTTCTAGGTTCAACACTCTCTCTCACTCATTGAAAATCTGTAATCAAATCTCATATAGTTAAAATTTCATTGATATGACCCCCCCCCCCCCCCATCTACAAGCCTCCCAAAAGTCAAGCATCAGGTCAAACCCACGGCTTCAATCTAAGTCCTATAAACAACTCCCAATACATGTTGATTATATGTAAGTATATCTATCACGGGTATAATTTGATTATTACTAGATATCTATATCACGTCAATCCTCATACATTAACATGTATGCACATCAAAACATCAATACGCGGACTTTAGGAAACAATTAATTAATGCAAAATTCTTATAATGTGACTCAACCATGTTCAACCTTCCCATTTCCGGACATCGTCACGCATATACCGCGTCAAATCTACCACATGATCACACATGTGTTTCCATATCCGTTCCCATTTATGATCAACACTTCCGCTCATACGAAAGGCCACAATCACTATCATGCAATGACCAATATGCGCCACAAAATTTGCTTGTTTCATCTTACTTTTACACAACAAAACAAAACCATGTCAACTAACACGCATCAAACAAAATTAAGTTATCGAATTCGACCCGATTTCGTCTAATGAGACCGTCTCATCCTATACAAACCATATACTACTATAACAAATATATCCTACACTATTGTACGCTATAAATCCCCTTATTATCACCCATAAATTACCCATATTACAAACACTAATTACTAATTAATTACCCAAAAAAAATCCCCAAAAGTTGGGGTTTAAGCTAAATAGAGAAGGTTAGATCTTAACTTACCAAGGTGGAATAAAGTAAGGAAGATGGTGAACAATCTAATAAATCAAGCTTGAATTCCATTAGGAGGTATTTAAGAAGGTTTTAAAGAGAAGGGAGATGATTTAGAGTGAGAAGGAAGAAGGGTGAAATGATTTGGATAAGATAAGGTGAGATCTCGAAATTTGTGTTTATCGGGTGCTATTCAACGGCACTCGGTCACCCTTGATCGTGAAATATCAATTGCTTGTTGAACCCCATGAATTGGGTGAATGTAGGATACTCCAAATTCGGGGGTCAAAAAATTTTATAAAACGTTCTTGGTGGAAAAAAAATGAGAATGAAAGATCCCACTTAATTGAATTGGGTCAATGAATCTCAGAAATATTGAGAATTTTTAATCTCTCAATTCGAAAATCCAAAATTTGAATTGATGTCCATTAATTTATTTATCCTAAAGATTTCATTTCAATTGGAATTTGGTTATTCACCATGTACGAGGATCCCCGCTAAGCATCCATGGCTGAATGGTTAAAGCGGCCAACTCATAATTGGCGAATTCGTAGGATCAATTCCTACTGGATACACGCCCATGGGACCCTCCAATAAGTCTGGCTCTGTATCAATGGAATCTCATCATCCTTACATAAGGAATTGGTGTGGTATATGAAGGGATTTGATGGTACTTAAAACGATTTTAATAGACAAATCTCCTAGATCATATGCATGTTAGAAATCAGAATTAAACATAAATAAAGAGGGCAATCAAATTACCTCGCAGCGGAATAAAACCTTGAGCAAATAATATCCAGCAAATAAGAAAAATAAGAACCGAATCAAAATAACCCAACTAATACAAATAATCACGAGCCACCCAATTGTAGTGCCTCACTAGTATCCACACGTATGAATAGGAGACGCGATTTGTATGCTAGTACACCAGGTAGGGTTTATTATTTCTCACAGAGGAATATGATCGATAAAAATGACTCCCATATATCTCTATATATAGGGGAGTAATTAATCAGTTTCCTAATCAAACCCTAACTTTAATCGTAGCTGGGCCTAATCTAATTTGAGTCATATTTCCATATATCAGTCCGACTGTAAAAGGAAACACCATTCATCTTGTGTGTTACCCAATGGGCCCATTTAATTCTACACGAGTCCTTAAACTCATAAGACTCGGTCCGTAAGCGGCTTCTAGCAAAACGTTACGGTTAAACAGAATATAAACCAGGTTACCTTAATTGGACTCTAGACATAAATCCAACAGTCTCCCACTTGTACTTCGTCCAATTAAAACTGTCTCTTTGCTTGTATTGCTCCAATCAAGACTAAGGTAGGAGAAGTGTCAACCTTATATGTCCCAATCATTTTTCCCGAATCTCTGAGTTGAATTGTTACAGCAGACGACTGACAATCACCTTGTCTGAGCGCTGCCACACATTTCGCAATTCACACTCTTCGAGAGGCCAGAAACAATAAACTTTCTTCAGTAAGGAAGGAAACAATCCCATTTTGTTTAACCACATCCTATCACATGATCCATAATAAGTCCAAGCAATGCCGTTATAGTCACCAGTCACGGCTGATGTTTAACAATGTCAAAACAAACTACTTAGCATGTACAGAATAGTGAAAAACTCAGGTCTAAAGACTGTATATTCACTGCTAACTAGTGATAAGAAACTTTACTAACACTAAACGAATCCTTAGTAAAGTTCTTAACGGGTCTGTCTAATACATGTTCTCTAACATGTACCCATATGCCTGGTTTGATATCCCAATATCATGACTTAAGGAACTTAGTCATCAACCAGCTCATATACTAATCATTTTTAGGCACTCAAGGGTTCCAATTTAATGTCCTGATTAGAGACTATAATAGAAAACATCATCCAAATAGAGTTCCAAAACTAAGTCACGTACTTAGTGATCTATTTAATCAATGTTGACTATTGTGGAACAAACATTCAATTAAACAATAAAATGAATAAAATCAAATAACAATTTTATTGAATGAAGTAAATGTTACATATAACTAATTAAACATGTCAAATAAACTCCCACTAAAACAAAGATCTCATAATAGGATTAAGACCACTCGCTAATGCATCTTAGACCAATGGCAGCTCTGTAACGCTTATGCTTAGACTACGGGAGAGGCTTTGTTAAGGGATCTGCAACATTTGCATCAGGCGGTACTCTACATATCTTAACATCACCTCTATCAATGATCTCTTTGATAAGGTGATATCTTCTCTTTATGTGTTTGGATTTTTGATGTGACCTCGGTTCCTTAGCTTGTGCAATAGCACCATTATTATCACAATAAACATCTATAGGGCTAGAAATTCTAGGAATCACTCCAAGTTCACAAACAAATTTCTGAATCCAAAGAGCTTCTTTTGTTGCTTCTGAAGCAGCAATATACTCATGCCTCTATTGTAGAATTAGCCACAGTATCCTATTTGGAACTCTTCCAGCTAACAACTCCACCATTTAGCAAGAATATATATCCAGATTGAGATCGAGAATCATCTCTATCAATCTGAAAACTAGCATCGGTGTAACCACTTACAACGAGCTCTTAATTCCCACCAAATACCAGGAACATATCCTTAGTTCTCTTAAGATACTTTGAGATATTCTTGGCAGCTGTCCAGTGACCTTCACCGGGATTATTTTGGTATCTACTCGTCATACTCAATGCACAAGCTACATCAGGACGAGTGCATAACATGGCATACATGATAGAACCTATGGCGGAAGCATAGGGAATCTTTCTCATGCGCTCTTGCTCATCAGGTGTCGAAAGACACTGAGTTTTGCTAAGCGTAATGCCATGAGACATAGGCAAGAAACCTTTCTTTGAATCAATCATATTGAAATGTCGAATCACCTTATCTACATAAGTGCTTTGACTCAGACCAATAAGTCTGTTAAGCCTCTCTCTATAGATCCAAATACCCAAGATGTAAGCTGCATCACACATATCCTTCATGGAAAAATAACTTCCAAGCCAATCTTTAACGGATTGTAGCATTGTAATGTCATTTCCCATAAGGAGAATGTCATCAACATAAAGAACCAGAAATGCAACTGCACTCCCAATATGTTTCTTGTACACACATGGTTCTTCTTCGTATCTAAGGAATCCAAACTCTTTGATTGCCTGATTAAAACGAAGATTCCAACTCCGAGATGCTTGCTTCAATCCATAAATGGATCATTGAAGCTTGCAAATCTTCCCAGCATATGTTGTGAAACCTTCAGGTTTCGTCATGTACACATCCTCTTGCAGATTTACATTAAGGAAAGCTGTTTTCACATCCATTTGCCAAATTTTATAATCATGAAATGCAACAACTGCTATGAGAATCCGAATAGATTTAAGCATCGCTACTGGAGAATAGGTTTCATCATAGTCAATACCATGAATTTGCTTGAAACCTTTAGCTACTACTTACGCCTTATATATATCTACATTTCCATCCATGTCAATATTTTTCTTGAAGACCCATTTACACTCAATGGTTTTAACACCATCGGGTGGATCAACCAAAGTCCATACTTGGTTATGGTACATGGATTCCATTTCGGATTTCATGGCCTCAAGCCATTTTTCGGAGTCAGAGCCCACCTTTGCTTCTTTATATGACCTTGGCTCATCATTCTCTACCATAAGTAGATCACGATGCTCAGTCACTAAGAATCCATATCGTATGGGATCCTTATCGAAATTAGATCTTTCAGATTTACATAGGGCGGGTTCCACAAGAGTAGAAACTACAAATCTTTGTAAATCTAAATGTTGTTCCTCCTCATTAGATGGAGGAATTTTCTGTGTCTCTCGAATTTCTTCGAGATCAACTCTACTCCCACTGGTTCCTTTGGAAAGAAATTCTTTTTCCAAAAAGACACCATACCGAGCTACAAACACTTTGCTCTCAGATGGGTTGTAGAAATAGTACCCTTTAATCTCCATAGGATACCCTACAAAGAAGCATTTGTCGGATTTGGTGCCAAGTTTTTCACGAATTAACTTCCTTATAAAAGCCTCGCAAACCCAAATCTTTAGGAAAGACATCTTAGGAACATTTCCAGTCCATATCTCATATGGTGTCTTTTCTACCGACTTCGATGGACACCTGTTAAGTGTGAACGCAGAAGTTTTAAGTGCATAACCCTAAAATAAAATTGGAAGACTAGCATGACTCATCATAGAACGAACCATATCAAGTAAGGTCCGATTCCTCCTCTCAGACACACCATTCCATTGTGGTGTTCCTGGTGGAGTTAATTGTGAAACGATTCCACAACCTCTAAGATGATCACCAAACTTTTGGCTCAAGTATTCTCCTCCACGATCAGATCGTAAAGCTTTAATTGTCTTGCCAAGCTGATTCTGCACCTCATTCTGAAATTCATTGAATGTTTCAAAGGATTCAGACTTGTGTTTCATCAAGTAAACATAACCATATCTACTGAAATCATCAGTAAATGTTATGAAATACTGAAAACCACCTCTAGCAGTATGACTCATCGGACCACAAACATCAGAATGTATAAGGCCTAATAAATCAGCCGCCCTCTCACTGTGACCAGTAAAAGGCATTTTTGTCATTTTGCCAAACAAACAAGACTCGCATCTCTCAAATTATTCAAAATCAAATGAATCCAAAAGTCTATCTTTATGAAGCTTTTGTACGCGTTTCTCATTTATATGACCCAAACGACAGTGCCAGAGATAAGTAGGATTAGAATCATTTATTTTTAATCTTTTGGCATTAATGTCATAGACCTGCTTAGTTAAATTTAGAACATATAGTCCATCAACAATATGAGCTTGACCACATAAATACTATTACGCATAATAGAACAACATTTGTCTTTTATTCGAATATCAAAACCATTCATGTCCAAACACGAAACAGAAATAATATTCCTGCTAATGGCAGGTACATGATAACAATTATCTAGTTCTAAAACTAAGCTAGAAGGCAACGATAAATGAAATGTTCCTACAGCTAAAGCATCAACTCTTGCTCCATTGCCCACGCATAGGCCCACTTCACCTTTTGCTAATGGTCTACTCCTTTTTAGTTACTGCACATTACAATAAATGTGAGAACCACAACCGATATCTAATACCCAAGAAGTAGAATAACGAGTAGTAACATTTAGTTCTATAACACGAATACCTCAAGTGGAAGCAACACTTCCATTCTTCACATCTTCCAAGTACTTTTTGTAGTTCGTCTTCCAATGCCCCTTTTCATTACAATAATGACAGACATCTTCACAAGACTTACCCTTTACTGACTTGGGCTTAGATTTGAGTTTGGCAACAATTGCCTTACTCTTACCCTTACCCTTATCCGAACCTTGTTTTTTAAAGCCCTTTCCCTTCTGTATCATTAGAACATTAGAGGTAGGAGCTTTCTTAATGTTAGGTTCAACGGTCTTAAGCATCCCATGCAATTCTTTCAGAGATTTGTCCAAGTTATGGATATTATAATTCAAAATAAAATCATTATAACTTGGAGTCAAGGATTGAAGCACAATATCAGTAGCCAACTGTTGGCTTATTCCAGCATCAAGTCTTTCAAGGTTATCAAAATAACCTATCATTTTTATGACATGTGGACTAACACGCTCATCTTTTCCCATCTTACAGTCAAAGATAGCCTTAACAGTGTTATACCTTTCAGTTCTAGCTTGCTCCTGAAACATAGCTTTTAGGTTTTCAACAATCTCATATGCCGACTCCACGTTCTCATATTGCTTCTAAAGCTCAGAGTTCATGGTGGCAAGAATCAGACAGCAAACATGAGTATTAGCATCAGAATGCTCTTTCCACGCATTCTTAGCGGTGGTATGGACATTACTATCTTGTTTCTTAGGCAATTCCTTCTCAAAGACATATACCTTTTTCTCCTGCTTGAGAACAATTCTCAAATTGCGATACCATTCCAAAAAGTTTGAACCATTCAACTTTTCCTTCTCAAGGAGGAAACAGAGAGAAATTGAATTGGTGGTATGAGACATTATCTACAACAATATAAATATGCAAGTGTAAGTAACATGTTAAAATATGCAACAATTGAATCCTAAATAATTTTAAGATGATAAAAATTGTACATGTAACCCTCATACACATACAATAATCCAAGACCCCCAATACCTATAACTTAAGTGAGCTTTGACTCATCACCCAAATTATAAAGATTAAGGTAAACATCTCTATGTTAATTGCATCTCATATACAACTCTCAGTTTGTTAAATAATCATCATATGAATTTTAACTACATGCCTCAAAGTTCAAAACTGTTTTGAAAAACTTTGTTAAGACAACCAACCTACATGTGTGGATAACTGTTATCCACCTGTTCAACTTAGATAACTGTTGGAAAGGCATAAACTTAATATTCAGATTGAGGGATTAAACATATATGTCAATTATGAATGCATACTAATGAACAAATATATATATTATATTATATGCATCTCAAACATAATGGAATCAATATTAGCATGTCTCAAATTAAAACAAAAACATATCTGAATCAAATTCAATAATTTGTGAGTTTAAATCTAATCTAATCATACTATACTAGTCACAAATCACAAATAAGAATATGAGTGCTTATAACTCACATAATCAAATTATCTTTTTAACAATATGATTTTAACTACAATATCAAATAACATAATCAACGTAACTCCTCGCATGAAATACCATATTCCACAATACTCGAGTAAGCTCATCACAATTCACAGTCAATACATCCAAGTTAATATTGAATCATGTATTGACTTGGTCAGCAAGTCAACTCATGACTGTGAATGTGGAATATGGTATTTCATATCTATGCGAATGAATATAATAACATCAAATTTATTATCTATGCGAATGAATATAATAACATCAAATTTATTATAGCATCAGATGAATAATATTGATGAATTCTCTCACAAAGTCAAATAACAGAGGTCGTCAAAATATCACAGATGGCGGTATAGATAATAATCAGCCGACATGAAATTTCTTTCAAATTAGATGTCAACACGCAGAGGAATGACACAAAGCATCTCAGATTAACATACAACATCCATCAGAACAAATTACAAACATTGCATGTACTTGTAACATCAATCAACAGAATTTTCAACCAGATCCATTCTTTAATTCTATTTTTAACACAACATATAGGCTCTGATACCACTGAAGGGATTTGTTGGTACTTAAAACGATTTTAATAGACAAATCTCCAGGACCATATGCATGTTGGAAATCAGAATTAAACATAAATAAAGAGGGCAATCGAATTACCTTGCAGCGAAATTAATCCGTGAGCAAATAATATCCAGCAAATAAGAAAAATAAGAACCGGATCAAAATAACCCAACTGGTACAAATAATCACGAGCACCCCAATTGTAGTGCCTCCACTAGTATTAACACGTATGAATAGGAGATGCGATTTGTATGCTAGTACACAAGGTAGGGTTTGTTATTTCTCACAGAGGAATAGGATCGATAAAACTGACTCCCATATATATCTATATATAGGGGAGTAATTACTCAGTTTCCTAATCAAACCCTAACTTTAATCGCAGTTGGGCCTAATCTAATTAGAGTCCTATTTCCATATTTTAGTCCGACTGTAAAAGGAAACACCGCATTCATCTTGTGTGTGACACAATGGGCCCATTTAATTCTACACGAGTCCTTAAACTCATTTAAGACTCGGTCCATAAGCGGCTTCTAGCAAAACGTTACGGTTAAATAGAATATAAACCGGGTTACCTTAATTGGACTCTGGACATAAATCCAACAGAATATTCATATCATAACATATAAACAGTAAAAACTAGCATTCTCATACTTATAATCTGATCTTCGTTATCTAAACGAATGCATAACATACCGTTAGTGAGTGATTTTGTTCTTTCACTCCAGGCAAAACTTTCTTAACGTATAAACTAATAGAGCAGAGATATTAGATAACCTGTCTTTTGTCTTTTTTGTTCACAATTATAGGCCATTTTTTATTTAATTTAGATATTAGAGGGATTACCATATATAACATAAAATTTCTCCCTCAACTCCTTCTCATCGAGCCTCCCGATCTGTCATTATACCGCGAGAAGTAGAAAGAATTACAATTCCTATTCCGCCTAAAATTCGTGGAATTCCTTGAGAGTTAGAATAGATTCGTAGACCAGGTCGACGGACTCTTTTTAAATATAAAGTATTTCGATATGGCCTTCCCTATTTCTTATATGTCGCAGAGTTAAACCAAAAAGTACCGAATTGATTATCTTCATGCATAAGGATACTAGATTACCTAGTAGAAAAGATTGAAAAATCATCACAAACCTCCTTTTTTCATTTGTACTGTAATTTATGGATTATTATATGATGATTTTTTAACTTTCCATATCTAGAAATAGAAAGAGATAGACTAGAAACGACATCTCTTATGTCGATGACATAAAAGGGATATTAAATTATTGGAATTGGGATATGGATGGAATATAATAAAATAGAGCCATTTTCAGGTTCTCTATGAAATCAGACTGTGGACACGAGGGGACCAAGGGAGGCGCTTGGGAAGAAGCGTTTGCATTTGTGGAGTCGCCACCAATTTTTATGGGAAATTGGAACCGTTCGAATACCTCGCGTCATGTCAAGATACAAAGTAATGACATAGACACTAAGAACTCGTTACCCTTAGCATTCTATGTCCAGAATGACTCTCGTGGATGCCAATGAACACGGATATTCACAGAGATCTGGAGTAAGGGGTGAGGGTATGTATTAGGAAGTCCTTTTACTGAACACCTAATCCAGCCCGCCTCGATAGCGGCCTCTACTAATGATTAGGGAAATCGTTTGTACTTGATATGTTGTCGATTATATGCATGCAATGCAACATCCATCGTTTTAATCCTAGCATGTGAATTAGACTAAGTCGGTGAACAAGTAGTTAGCATTCATTAATGTCGAATTAGGGTTTAGATTAATTACATGTGATGACAAGTAAGTAAATCATCCATGATAATAAATAAATTGCGAGAAATAAAAAAGCTTCATAAGAAAAATTACAATAAATTACAACGATTTAATGATTTACGTCAAAAATATACCTAAGACGGACAGTTTGAGAAGATAAAAGGAAAATAAATAATAGTTAGAAAATATGGGCAGATTAGAGGTGATAATACGGTTAATAGTCGATTAATTACGCAAATAAGAGGATTAGGTCAAAGCAAGAACGGATATCCAGGGACATAAATCAACGTGGAACAGGCGCAGCATTGTTGCGTCTCCTGGAAGAGGCACAGTGGTCACTGCATCTGTTCCTGGGTTGAGTTCTGGCTGTGAAGTCAGAACTGCGGTTGTTAATATTCGTTGGTAATTTCAATGATTGATTATCCATATTTAACTCGGGTGAAAGTGATTTAACATATTATTAACATATGAAATTGTTATAAAAGCAAGTAAACACGGAATAAAACGGGTTAAAACGAATTAGAAACGAGTTAGAACGAGTTAAATTGGAATTAGGTTTTATTACAAAGACGGAAACGAAACGGAAAGACGTAAATAAACTGGAAATAAGCGATAAAACATGTACAAATTAAAAGGACGAATTTCAGAAACTTGATACGAATGAATCGAGTTTCTAAAATCCGGGTTTGATTTAGTGGCGAAAACCCGCAAATATTGATTTTAGGGGATTTAAACCGTAAATAAAATATCACAATATTAAAAACGTATTAGAATTATTATGCATGAAGAATATAAGAAGAAAATAAGAAAAGACGAAACAAAAGAGACGAATTAACAAAGGATAGAGGAAGAAGAAGAAAAGCAGGAAGTGCGGCAACCTCAGGAAGAGGCGCAGCAGATGCTGCGACTCTTCGAAGAGGTGCGATAGTTGCTGCGTTTCTTCTCGACGTCTGTCTTCAATTAATCCGTAAAAACGGTTTGGTAATAGGGTTTTAGAAATCGGTTTTAAATATGCTTTTGACGTAAATGTTACAACGATTAATACAGAAATAAAATACAGTAAAAAGATGGGATTTACACCCTGAGACTTACTTGTTTGACGAAATGAGATTAACTAAGTTAACGTATAGTGATTGCTCGACTCGAATGTATGTAGAAAGTGACCTCGTTAGAGGATTTAGATTAAATTGATTGATGTGTAGTGGTCAAATTGGTCGGTCATGCAACGTGACTGGTACTCAGAATGATCTGAGCTTACATGGTCGATTGATCAAGCACGTAGGCGTGGAATGCTTAGAGCACGGTCTTAGAATGCAAAGAGAGAAGAGAAGGGCGGACACTCGCGTGAAAAATATGTGGGACGGAGGTCCCTATTTATAGTAGAAAATATGAAGAGTTATGAAATGACTCAAACTTTGGAAACAAATCACGGAAAAATCTGAAAACACGCAGAAAAGGGCTGGGGAAGAGGCGCAGCTGCTGCTGCGATCCTTGGAATAGGTGCAGCAGGTGCTGCGTCCTTTTCCCAGAGGTTTCCTCTGCGGAAGAAAGAATTCCGCGTTTCTTTTATGGAATTGCGGTGGATCTCTACTTCCTTATTCTTTAAAATAAGATTTTCGGGATATATTTTGCCAAAAGATATATTTTTAATTTATGGAATAAATATCCGGAATATTCTAGGACATTCCGACTCGGTATTTTAAAACGGTTTCTTAGAAAATGAAGCGGTTTTTGACCCGGACTCCAAATAAACTCTAATTACTGTCAAAACGACCGTATAGGCATGTAGATGACGAACAAGGGGTAGACACAAGTATTTGAGCTATCACTTGACGATTAACTTACGAACTGTCATAAATCGTTTCGCGTACCAAACATGCGGCCCAATCATCACCGGGTGGCTTGTGGGAGGTGCAGAAATGAGGTATCTACAAAGCTCCCACTTTGACTGAGGCTTGGAGATGGCGAAAGTCAAAGTATAGTCCTCAGGTCAATCGAAGATTACAACCTGACGACTATGGCCAAGGACTTGTCGTCGGGAACATTTTAGAGTCTGTCGACTATCGAGGAGGGTCGTTTAAAGTCTATTTGACTACGTAAGGAGGCTCACCAGCTGTAAGAATAAACCATAACTGAGATTTCTTTCTCGATGTTGAATGATATTGAGGATAGCAGCACTTTGGTAGGAACTGCTGGGGGAATCTGCTTGCGTCGGTCTCAAGCGAACTCTTGTTGGGGAATGATTCGTCTGGAAATCTGCTCGGGTCTGCAAACTCCGTCTCTCGCGAAGTGCAATTGGTCGTCATGAATATTTGGTGGATAAAAAGTATAGATAAAGGTGTGTTGAAACACCGCCAGAAATCCGCTCATTGCTGCAAGCGAAGTCTTGATAAAAGTTGAAATACTACGACAGTTCGCAGTCTGCTTTGAAGGTAAAGTACTGCGACGGCTCACAGTCTGCTTGAAGGTATAAAACTGTGACGGTTCACAGTCTGTTTGAAGATACGGGCCCAGACAAAAGATAAATGTCCAAAAGAACCGAAATATATGATATACGGTGTTGGAGAAGAGGCGCACCAAAGATGGACCCACGACCAACTAACTTATAACGAACTTTTGAAAATTAAGCTGGGAAGGAACTGGGGAAGAGGCGCCGCAAGAGCTGCGACTCTTGGAAGAGGCGCAGCAGATTCTGCGTCCTTTCCCGAGTTCGTCCCTGTCTGAGTAAAAACTCGACAGAACGCATGTTTTATTCATAATACAAAACATATTTTCTTCTTAAAATTCTCTCAAATTCCAACCATTTTCCATCAAAATTTGATCAATCCACTCCATTAATCATGACTAATAGAGGTATGTGTCTTATTCGTGCTTTAAATTCTCGTATTTGCTTGATTTTTGATCGAAAAATTAGGGTTTCCATACCCAAATTTTCGAAAATTTGGGGCTTTTCCCCCAAATAGATTTGTCTTGTAAAATTGACATTAGAAATGGATAATAGGCCATGTTAGAAGCATAACCATGTATTCTTTTTGAATTTTTGTTAAGTATTGAACATTTGAGCGATTTTGAGACGGTTTCTCAACTGTTTCGAAAATTGCTTCGAAAATGCCTTTAGGATTGCCCATTTTTTATGAAATTTGGTTTTCTGGAACCCTTGCGTAATGGGTGAAATTCCTACCTTGTCGGATTTTTGATTTGTGACGACTTTTTCAGGACACTTTTCTTAGGCATAATTGCTATTATAGCGAAATGCTGCCAAAATTTCGACTCAAACCCGTGACTAGGCTTGGACTTAGACTTGAATTGACCCAATTTACCACATGAGCGGTCGGGTTTTGAAAGAAATGGCCAAAGATGGCGATAAAACGCCCTTCTCAGAGCTTGAAAAGGCTTGAAACCAAACTCATCAAAGCTTGTCATCATTTGATGTGGTCTGATTTACTTTGACTTTACAGGTGACATTCCTTCTATGTTGGGGAGGGCTCCCATGGACGTGGATTTTGACTTCGACCCTTCTTTTACTATTGAGGAGGTGGTCGATGTGGTTGTACAGGAGGAGGTCCCGAGGCCGGCCAACGTAGGGCGTGGTGGTCGTCAGCTAGTGGGGGCGCCCGAGTGGGCTCAGAAATGGGATGGTCGACATCTCATTTGGGCAGCAGAGAGCCACCTATCTTTCAGGACGGCTAGGAGTTTGGTAAGCTTCAAACTCGTCATTTCATTATTAATTTCCTTTTCGTTTGCCGTTTCATTTTCTCGTTTTGCTTCGTGTTAAAGATAGCTTCTGAACTGGATTGATGCAGGACGTCGGGAACTTGAGGTCCTTTTTAGGCTATACGATGATGATGGAGGCCTGCGAGAGTTTGACGGAGGAGGAGAAGGCCATCATTGAGTTGGGAGCCATCGGAGCCTTAGTGGGAGCGTGGAGGGCGATCAAGGAAAGGAAACTTCGGGCTAACCTTTGCCGATTCGAGCTTTCCTTGATCGGTACTGGAATTCGACCTCGACCTTTCACATGCCTTTTGGGGAGGTCGAGGTCACTCTGGAGGACTAGAGCATGATCTCTGGTCTGCCATGTGGTGAGGAGGCTGTGGTGTGGCCGTTGACGGCCATGAGAGTGGACTCGGTCGAGGCAAGGAAGCTGATCGGCTGGAACCTGGCAGAGGGTGCTGCCAACGTTCCCGGGTTAGTGCCGAGTACTTACGTCAGAGACTACTTCGCGGGTAAGACCCCGGCGCTGGTGACGATGGACGGGAGAAAGGTGGCTCCTCCGGCTTGTACTGCAGAGCAGAGAGCTCGCCTGTGGCTCTGGTAGTTCTTGTCTTCGCTTTACCTCGGAGACAAGGGGGAGAGGCTGTCGACGAAGCTTCTTCCTTTCCTTTCTGACTTGAGTGACCTAGGTCGCTGGGACTGAGTTACTCCTGGCTTTGCGGTCCTCACTCGCTACATGAGGGCCATGGTTCATTCTGAGCTGTTGGAGAAGGGGACTTCTCCTGCTACTGTTGGCCCCGGACTGCTGTTGGAGGTATGAGCCTCCGTCTTGCATTTATGAAAGACCATTAATTCTTCATGTACTTCTTTTATTTATATCGAATCATGAAAGATCATTATCGATTGTCTTATTTTGCAGGCGTGGGTGTACTCCTACTTTCCGGGCTTCACGCCTAAGAAGACGGAGCCGGAGCCGAGGGCGTACCCAGTTGTGAGGGACTCGGTGTTGTGTCGTAGGAAGAGCCAACGTTCTTCTTACGGCGTTTGTCGACGGGGCGTGAATGCCCTGAAGTTGAGTGACGTAAGTACCTTCAATCAGTTTTTCTTTATTTATTTATTACTTTTAGAAGTGATCATAAGAATGACCCATTTCCCGTTTAGAGCCGATCATAGGAATGACCTTTCGTTTACTTGTCTTTAATGGGTGCCCACACCTTGGGTGGACTACCCTGACACTCCGGCCTTTCTGGCTGAGGTCCTTAGATCCAGGAACTCGAGTCGGTTGCTGCTGAGGACATCCATAGGACCTGTGTGGTACCTGGGCGAGCGTTTGACTCGTCAGTGCTCTCACGAGACCTTCACGGTTCCCATCGATCCTCCACCGACGATGTTTAGGCAGCCTTTTGAGGCCGAGAGAGAGGTTGACTTGGCGGGTGCTAATGGTGACGCCCTTCTCCTTCCCGGTAAGGAGTACTCCGAGTTCGTTCACCGTAGGTTGGCGTATTGGCCGATCGTGGTAAGTATTTTACTTTCCCTTTTTGAATTGATTTGATAAATGACGAATGATCGTCAAATGAAAGACTCAATTGAACTTCGCAGGAGATCGAGGTGGCAGGCGTCGAGCCCCCAGCTTACCCGGAGACCCTTGAGTACACTGACGCGGCGGGGATAACGACGATCTCCGAGATCCGCGACTTTGGCGAGGAGGTGACGGATGATGGCCTAGAGGAGTAGCATCATTTGGTGAGGAGGGTAAGCCCCCAGATTCGACTGTCTTTCGCTATTTCCATTGCATAGGAATGCATTTGTCTATTGCAAAAGAATGCATTCTTTCCTTTGAAAACCTTTTGTTTATTGAAATGTAGGTGGCGCCGTCTCGGCACGTGGCGTTGTGGAGGATGGCCAACCGGCTACGGGCCACGGCCATCGAGGCACTCGTAGGCGGCCGAGGGCGAGAGGTATGAACTTCTCTTTTCTTTATTTCAATTCAAAATTTGTTGTAATTTCTCGTACTTGTTTCTAAAATGGTTGATTGAAATGAGGCATTTCTTCGTCACTGTAGAGGGAGCATGACCTGGAGCGCGAGCTGGCGCAGTCCCGAGAGGAGACAGCTCGCCTGCTGAGGGAGTTGGAGGTCCGAGATGCTGAGATCACTGCCCTCGAAGCGACTGTAGCTGAGTTGGGTGGTGACCAGGAGTAGCTGCCCTTCTTTTGTTTGTTGTTGATCGTCTTGTATATAACTGCTGGTTGTTTGTTGTTCCTGCAGGTTAGCCTAAAAACAGGTTTGGTAGATGACGGTTTGCGCCGTCATGCTGCCGAAATTTACATAGAATTTACACGTAAAACACATAATATATACGTGAGTTGAATTAGCGCAAAATGAGAAAAAGTAAAAAAAGGTGCCTGAAAATGAGCAAAAAAATGCCAGAAAGGACTGGACGGTAGGGAGGGTTACCCCCTAAAAAAACATTAAAAGAAATGTATAAGTTTGAAATGTAGTGAAAATGAGGAATGGAATGATTCCTCAAAAAGAAAATAAAATAAAAAATGGGTAAGTGTGCTCGTTTGGTGAAAATGTTGATTTCGTCTCGAAAAGCGAACCCCAAAAATAATTGGCAAACACACAAATTGGTAATTTGACGGAATTACCAAAATAATATCCTATAGGAATAGCAAATTATAGCCAAAACAAATAAGGAAAGATCCAAATCTGAATTTCACGGAAATCAGGCTGGGGAAGAGGCGCAGCAAGAGCTGCGACTCTTCGAAGAGGCGCAGCAGGTGCTGCGCCATTTCCCCAGTTTGTCAGTCCTTGACTAAAATTTGGAAATTGCTTTTAGTATAAATAAAGACGTCGGGGAAGCTTTTATTCACAGTACAATTCCTTCATCTTTATTCCGTCTATCTCACAAAACTCCCATATCTTCTAAAAAAAAAATTTCAAAATTATGGATGCCTTTGAGAACCGTCTCAAGGAGTGGACAAATGAGTTCACAAACGTTGAGAACACGACATGGGTGCTTTTAATTTGGGATCCATCCTGAGTCTCAAATTAGTGAAGATTGTAAAGCCTTTCTTGGATGCTGGTCTCGAATATTGGGACCCGAATTACCATGTATTTGCCTTTCCCGAAGGCGATATATGTCCTTTCCCTGAAGAAATAGCTGCTATTGGAGGATGGGATCCGGAGAGTCTACCTGCCATTGCTTTTAGCTCTCAAGGATATAAAAGTAAGTTTAGAGATTTGCTATGTTTGACCAAGGCTGAGGTGGACCGTCTTTTGACCTCTAAAGGGGTCCGTATGCTTGAATTTATTCATCGATTTATAAATAGGGAATACCCTTCTATTTCTTATGCCGGGAGATGTCGAGCTTTTGGGTTCTGTCTATTGCATTAGTATGTCCTTCGAGGGCATGTTGATGATGAGATGAGAGGAGATCCCCGATTCTTGAGCATAGTTGAGCAAATGGAGCTGCGCAAGAGCCCAGCATGCCTAGTTTTAGGAGAGACCATTCTTGGTTTAGATAACAGAAAGGCCAACCGCGAGCTTCCTTATTTGGGAAGTCCCATCATTCTACAGGTAAGAACCCGTTTTCCTTATTTCAACAGTATTATTTTTTTTTTTTGGTTTTTGATTGTAATATGGGCTCTAATTCCCGTCTTCTTCTTAGGTGTGGCTGATAGTTAATGTGCCCGGATAGCATGCTCGATCAATTGCAATGAGAACTAGACTCTATATGGTGGACTTCACGCGGGTTTGCAATTATTCGGAAAATAAACTGAAGAGCGAAGAAGGTCCCCTAATCCGGTGGATTGTGTCGTGGTGGCATCTCAAATCAGTCACTAGAGTCTCTTCTCTTGACCCGACACGGTCGGTTCGCGTCCCTGGCCTAGAATTCATGATCTGTATCTATCCTGAGAGGTTGATGAGGCAAGTTGGCCTGAAGCAGAAGATCCCGAAGCTTGATATTGTCTCTCAAACCGCAGTGGCGCATACTACAGAGAGTTGTCGGGAATGGGCCATTCGATGGGCTCAAAGGAACATGTGGTTCATACCATTTCCTACTGGCTCCTTATGGGTATCCGACTCCTACTTGCAATGGAGGAAAGCTGCTACTCCTGAAGAACGTGAGAAATTGAGGAAGCACGAGCCTGTTGACTAAAAGATTCGCGAGGTGGCGAAGGAGAACCAGAAATACTTGACTGACGAGGAAGAAGAGGCCGGGTTCCGAGTCGTTCATCCATCGAAGAAACCAAAGACCGCTCCTGCCGTAGAGATGGTGGTGGATCGAAATGGCAAGTCTAGACCACGAGAGAGACCTTTGGTGATTAGGTCGAAGATAGCACAAGAGCACCCGGCTCGAGGTTGAGACAAAAAGTATGATAAAAATGACAAAGGCGAAGGGAAGATGGAAGAATAGCCTTGGTCGTATTATTATTTATTATTATTATTTAAGTTGTAATAAACTGCGGGGTTTTTAGAATCCTAGCCTACCATTTTATTTCAGCATTTTTACATTATTTGGCATATTATTATTATTTATGGAACAAAAGAATAAAAGATTAATTGGTTAAGAGACCGTTGTGATTTTCTTTTATTATTCTTGTCGAATTTCAAATGGAAATGCAAATGTTATCCTATTTACATTTTGAAATAATGGCGGGTTGTATCCTGTGAAGGATTGCCTACGTATTCAGTAAAAAAATGAAATCAAACCCTGTGTGTAGTTCGAATAAATGCAAAAGAATAATTGTTCGAAGCAAGAGCTCGTAATGAACTTTTAGAAAATAAGCATGAGCTTTACTTACTCCTAAAATACAATTCAATTTATTTGATGACGTGAGGATGTCGAAATGTCAAAACGCAAGAGCATAGTGACATGAGCTTTCTTTCAGCGGGCCAGGGGCCGGTTTTTTTTCGTGTCGTGGGAGCGACACGTGGGTGATACGCGAGGCGCGTTTCCTATCCTATGCTAAGGGTAGTACCGTTTCAGTTGGTCGAGGTTGGTTGGGTTAGCAAATTCATTCCCGTCTAGGTCTGTAATCCTAACTGCACCCCCAGAGAGTATGGTCTTGACTAAGAAAGGGCCGGCCTAGTTGGGTTTAAACTTTCCGCGTGGATCGACAGGTGGTAGAGCTCTGATTGATTTGAGCACCAAGTCTCCCTCTTTGATGTTCTTTGGCTTAACCCATTTGTTGAAGGCTCGTTTGATACGTACCTGATATGTTTGCACATTATGTAATGCGCGCAACCTTCGTTCATCCAAGAGGATGAGTTCTTCATAACGATCCCTATTCCATTCAGCTTCTGGAATTTGACTTTTGAGTAAAATGCATAAAGATGGTATTTCTAGCTCAACAGGTTGCACAGCTTCCATGGCATAGGTTAGAAAGAAAGGAGTAGCCCCAGTGGGCGTCCTAACTGATGTTCGATAACCCCATAATGCGAATGGTATCTTGCTGGGCCAATCACGATAATTTTCGATCATTTTCTTGAGGATCATAACGACGTTCTTGTTAGCTGCCTCTACCGCGCCATTAGTTTGAGGTCTATAAGGCGAGGAATGGTGGTGCTTGATCTTATACTTGACTAGAAATTGTGCAGCTTCAGCTTGGAAACGTGACCCGTTATCACTGATGATCTCATGTGGGCAACCATATTGACATATGATATTGGTTTGTATGAACTTTGCCACATGTTTAGCTGTAAAAGTAGTATAGGATGCTGCTTCGACCCATTTAGTAAACTAGTCGATGGCTACCAAAATGAAACAGTGACCTCCTGTTCCAGGTGAGGTGATCTTCCCATATATTTCGATTCCTCAAGCGGAAAATGGCCAAGGAGAGGTCGTTGTGTAAAGTAGTGAAGGAGGGACGTGTTGCACATTCCCGAAAATTTGGCAATTATGGCAATGTCGGACGTATTTGATACAATCTGTCTCCATCGTCGTCCAGTAATATCCTAGACGTGTTATTTTCTTTGCCATCATTGGTCCACTCATGTGAGGACCGCATTCCCCATCGTGAACTTCTTCCATCACTTTTTGTGCATGTGAATGATCAAGACAACTCAAAACTACACCAAGAGGTGTTCTTCTGTATAATTTTCCTTGCATGAGGAGGTATTGAGAGGCTAGTAGGCGTATGGTGCGTTGCCCCCTTTTATCCATATCTGGTGGATAGGTACCATTGAGTTTGAAGTTTAGAATGGCTTGAAACCATCCCCTGGGCTTTCTTCTTAATTTGTGATTTGGTGTACAAAGGCTGGTTCTGACCGTCGTTCGATGCATAAAGGCATTTCTACCATGTTATCTAGCATATTAATCAAGGATGCAAGTTTTGTAAGAGCGTCTGCAAATTGATTCTCTTCACATGGTAGGTGTAGATAGGTGACTTGGTCGAAGAATTGAGCGACCTGATCTATCCTAGCCTGATAAGGTGCCAGACTTTCACTTCTAATTTTCCAAGATCCCGTAATTTGGTTGATGATCAAGGATGAATCTCCATGGACTCGGAGGTTCTTGATGCCGAAACTTACTGCTGCTTGTAGACCAATGAGATAGGCTTCATATTCTGCTGCGTTATTTGTCACCTCGACGTCGGGTTTGACAGAAAATGGTGTATGCTCACCTTCAGGAGAAATGAGCAGCAGTCCTATCCCGAATCCTCTTATATTGGATGCTCCATCAAAATAAAGATCCCAGGAGTCTGCGCTGGTTTATAAGTTGTCTTCGTCTGGAAACGACCACACGTCTACTGTTTGAGTGTCGTTGATGGGGTTATCTGCGAAAAACTCGGCAACGGCGCGTCCCTTTATGACCTTCAGAGGTACGTATTTGAGATCGAACTCTGAGAACATGAGGGTCGACCATTGAGGGCGGGTTTCTCGAAGAGGTACTTGATGGGATCCATCCTAGAATACACCTTGACAGAATAGCTAAGCATGTAGTGACGTAGCTTCTTTGTTGCCCACACAAGAGCGAGGCATGTCATTTCGAGGGGTGTGTACTTACACTCGTATTCTATGAACTTCTTACTAAGGTAGTAGATAACTCTTTCTTCTTTTCTGACAGTTTGTGCAAGCATAGCCCCCATGGCTGTTTCAGTAACCGTGAGATATAAACCAAGAGGTTGATCTCGTTGAGGAGGCATTAGCAGTGGTGGTTTGGCTAGTATCTCCTTAATCTTGTCAAATGCCTTTTGACAGTCATCGTCCCATATAGTGTGATCTATTTTCTTGAGCTTTTTGAAAATGGGTTCACAGATCATAGTGAGCTTCGATATGAATTGGCTTATATACTGCACCTTACCTAGAAATCCTCTAACTTCATTCTCTGTCTGGGGTTATGGCATCTCGAATAAAGCCTTGATCATTGATGGATCAATTTCTATTCCTCTTTGACTCACGACGTATCCCAGGAGCTTGCCTGATGTTACTCCGAATGCACATTTCTGGGGATTGAGTCTCATGTTGTATTTGCGCAATCTTAGGAAGAACTTGTGAAGATTATCAATATGTCCCTTTCTATCTTTGGACTTAACGATCATATCATTGACGTATACTTCTAATTCTTTATGCATCATGTCATGTAGCAAAGTGGTCGCGGTGCGTTGATATGTAGCTCCAGCATTGATGAGTCCAAATGGCATAACTGTGTAACAATAGGTGCCCCATTAAGTAACGAAAGCTGTCTTATTCATGTATTCTATGGCCATCTTGATCTGATTATACCTTGCATACTCATCCATGAAGGATAACAACGCGTGATCTGCTGTATTATCTACCAATATGTCGATGTAGGGTAGAGGGAAATCGTCCTTGGGACTCGCTTGGTTTAAGTCTCTGAAATCAACACAAACTCGGATTTGCCCATCCTTTTTGGGTACGGGTACTATGTTAGCCACCCAGTCTGAATACTAGAAAACTTTGATGAACCCGGCTTTGAATTTTTTATCGACTTCTTCTTTGATTTTAAGAGCCCATTCGGTCCTCTTTCGACAAAGCTTCTGTTTCACGGGATTGAAACCTTGTTTGATTGGAATTCGATGTTCTGCAATATCCCTGGCATGTCCTTGTAAGACCAAGCGAAAACGTCTTTGAACTCGTGTAGGATTTCGATGAAACTGGCCCTTTCAGTTGGGTTTAGGGTCGTCCCTATCCTATGTTCTTAGGGTTCTAGTTCGGTTCCTACATTGATGGGTTCAGTGTTTTCTATAACTGGTGCCCCTTCCCCCTCTTGTAATATTTCTTTAACTATGTAGGGAGGTAAGTCGATTGAGTCTGGGTCAGGATCATCCTCATTGTCATCGTAAATAGAATTGCATTCAGAATAACACGAAGAGTAAGCAGAATCTGATTTATTCATATTAAATTTTGAAAAGAGTTGAAACAAAGAAGCAATCTGTTCAGTAGTCAGTGGCGGTAAAGGGCTAGCTGCTAGGAAATTTTCCAAGCTACTGTTACTACTCGATGCTAGGCTAGGAGAAACCAAGGGAGGGGGAGTGACGACATGAGAGGACTCTCTAGCGACTTCTCTAGACTCAGACTCTGATTCCGACTCCGACTCATATTCATTGTCTTCAGGTTCTCGTTTGAACATCTTTCCTTCTCCAGTGGTGAGCTTGAAGAGCCTTCCTTGGTTGTTAGTCCACTTGATAGACTTTCTCCATCCTTTCTGTTGGTTTGAGTTGGTTTCAGTGATCAATGTCGTGGGGTTAAAATGGTCATCTCGAAATAGCATGGTAATGATCTCGTCCGTAAGACTTTCGACACTTTTGATCAAAGGAAGATCCTGTAGGTAGACATCTTCTTCGCCATCTTCCCATATTCCATTGACGGTATTAAGCTCTCTTAGTCTGATGATTTCAGCTTCCAGACTAATTATTTTCTCAACCAGATTGTCAACCACGGCGATTACTTCTTGCATTGTAGAGTTTTGGGATAGATTTGAAGTGAGTGACGCATTTCCCCTAGGTATGGCGTTGGGATTGCGTAGAGATGCTACTACAACTTCCAACTCTGCAACTTGCCTACTCACATTCCTTGCCCATGCGATGAAATCGGCTATGGTAGGAGAAATGGTGGAATATCTTCCTTCATCTTCTAGTACATTAATCTCACCCTTGACTGGAGAAATGAGGTGTGAACAATCCAAGGTAGGTTCTTCATCTGTAATCATCAGGACTCCAAGAGGATTTTGAGTATTGTTGGTCTTACCCCCAAGAGGTATAAGTAAGCGACCATTTTCGATCATATCTTTAAGGGCATGTTTTAGTTTAAAGCACTTCTCTGTATCGTGTCCCTTGCCTCTATGATATTCGCAGTACGCATTCTCGTCCCAGAATTTGGACTTCTTTTCTGGGTCGGGTGTAGGTCCTATGGGTTGGAGCATACCCTGTTTCATCAATCTTTTCAGAGCGTTGGAGTATAAATCACCAATGTTTGTGAACTTCCTCTGTGGGTTATTCTTATTTGATGATTCGAGAAGGTTAACCTCATCAGTCTTGCTAGTAGAGCCATAAGAACGACTCGTCGAGCCTTGATATCCACGACCTACCGTTTTGGATAAGAGTCCTTTACGGATGTCATCTTCAATCCTTGTTCCTAGTACAGTCAAATCTTTGAAGACTTTATGTTTTGGTATCTCAAGTGGTTTGCATAAATGGGTCTTAGGTTATCCACAAACTTTTCCACAAGAGCGGCCTCATCTGGACGTTCAACAAGTTGCGTGCTAGTCTTCCTCCACCTACTTAGGAAGTCGGTGAAGCCTTCTTTTTCATTTTGAGTAAGAGCCTCTAGAGTTTAGAGTATGCATGTTGACTTGGATCTCAGCATTATCCGCGTATTTTTTAGTGAATTCAATTGCGGCATCGACCCAAGTAGCAATCTTCTTATGCTCCAGAGAGTAGAACCATTGCTTAGGAATGGTATCGAGAGATGAAGGAAAGATCCTTAAGAACATCTCAGGTTTGATGCCTTTGATGGACATGTAGTCTTTGAAAGCAAGAATGTGGTTCAAAGGGTTTTCATGCCCCTTGAACTTTGGGATGTCAGTTATGTTGAAGTTGTTTGACAATTGAGCATTCACAACCTCATACTTGCGGTTATTCTCCCTGTAGATGTCATCTCCCTTGAGGTACATTAGTTGCTCCTCCAAGTATTGGAGTCGCTTTTCAGCTTCAGTAGGACCTATTGGAGGGTTGGTTTCTTGTTGTCCAATAAAGGGTGTAAGGTTATCATGTACGATCTCGCTAGGAATATCATCTGCTGCATGAGGGAGTCTAGTTTCCACAGCAACAATTCGGCCTTCAATAGCGTTGAGGCGATCATAAACTTGGTCTTGGCTTGTTTGGAGACGGGCGAGCGCGGCTAGGATTTGATCATTACCATTTTGGGGTTCATCACTGGCACTTGTGGTACTAGTTTCAGGCATCTTGGAAATTGGATAAGAGATCGACGACGAATCAAAACACGATCGACCATTCTAGCACACTTACTCAAAGAAAAGACTCAACTTGTGAAGTGGGAGTGTGCCACTGTGTTAAGTGAGTTTTGAAAATGACAAAGTTTTGAAATGTTTGTCCTAGGCAACTGTAGTGTAGTTGTAGGAGTGATGACTCGAAGTGAGGTTTTGAAATGGGTTTTGAGGCCCGAATTTTGACTGGAGATTTGAACAGAGTTTCGACTCATTTTGCGCTAATTTCGGCCTTTTTTTTGAAAATGTTTACATGTTAAAATGGGTTTTTATTTTTTTTTTTAAATTTCGCCATGGTTTTGTTTACAAAATGGTGATCAAATATGATATAAGCATTCATACAGGCATTAAACGGTATGCTGAGTGCATTTATAAGGGTTTTGTCTTAAAAAGGTGGGTTGCCATACCAAGCAATCAAACCCTGGTCTATGGAGAGGTCCGTGCCAAACAAGAGTAAGGTCGGTTCCTAGTCCATTTCCTCGAGTAGTGAAAGCCCTTGATACAAACAAGAGTATGCACCATGGTATGGTTGACGTCAATCACTATCTATCCTTAGGCCCAGATAATAATTTGGACCGTCCAGACGGGACAATTGGTCGAATGGGTTGGGTTGGGCCTAGGAAGGCCGAATAAAATGATGTAAGAAGATCGAGTAATGAAAACTGACAACTGTCTCATATAAACTATTCCCTAACCTTGTTCAAGTTTCACCCTTGGCAACACATAAGTGTATTTTCCCCAGCGGAGTCGCCAAACTGTGGACACGGGGGGACCACGGGGGGCGCTTGGGAACAAGCGTTTGCATTTGTGGAGTCGCCACTAATTTTTATGGGAAATTGGAACCGTTCGAATACCTCGCGTCATATCAAGACACAAAGTAATTACATAGACACTAAGAACTCGTTACCCTTAGCATTCTATGTCTAGAATGACTCTCGTGGATGCCAATGAACACAGATGTTCACAGAGATTTGGAGTAAGGGGTGAGGGTACGTATTAGAAAGCCCTTTTACTGAACACCTAATCCTGCCCGCCTCGATAGCGGCCTCTACTAATGATTAGGGAAATCGTTCGTACTTGATATGTTGTCGATTATATGCATGCAATGCAACATCCATCATTTTAATCCTAGCATGTGAATTAGACAAAGTCGGTGAACAAGTAGTTAGCATTCATTAATGTCGAATTAGGGTTTAGATTAATTACATGTGAAGACAAGTAAGTAAATTATCCATGATAATAAATAAATTGCGAGAAATAAATAACTGTAACAAAAATTACAATAAATTACAACGATTTAATGATTTACGTCAAAAATATACTTAAGACGGACAGTTTGAGAAGATAAAAGGAAAATAAATAATAGTTAGAAAATACGGACAAATTAGAGGTGATAATACGGTTAATAAACGATTAATTACGCAAATAAGAGGATTAGGTCAAAGCAAAAACGGAAGTTCAGGGACATAAATCAACCCGGAACAGGCACAGCATTGCTGCGTCTCCTGGAAGAGGCGCAGTGGTCACTGCGTCTGTTCGTGGGTTGAGTTCTGGCTGTGAAATCAGAACTACGGTTGTTAATATTCGTTGGTGATTTTAATGATTGATTATCCATATTTGACTCGGGTGAAAGTGATGTAGCATATTATTAACATATGAAATTGTTATAAAAGCAAGTAAACACGGATTAAAACGGGTTAAATCGAATTAGAAACGAGTTAGAACGAGTTAAATTGGAATTAGGTTTAATTACAAAGACGAAAACGAAACCGAAAGACGTAAATAAACTGGAAATAAGCGATAAAACATGTACAAAAGGACAAATTCCAGAAACTTGATATGAATGAATCGAGTTTCTAAAATTCGGGTTTGATTTAATGGCTAAAACCCGCAAATATTGATTATAGGGGATTTAAACCGTAAAAAAAATATGACAATATTAAAAACGTATTAGAATTATTATGTATGAAGAAAATAAGAAGAAAATAAGAAAAGACGAAACAAAAGAGACGAATTAACAAAGGACAGAGGAAGAAGAAGAAAAGCAGGAACTGTGGCAACCTCAGGAAGAGGCGCAGCAGATGCTGCGACTCTTCTCGACGTCTGTCTTCAATTAATCCGTAAAAACGGTTTGATAATAGGGTTTTAGAAATCGGTTTTAAATATGCTTTTGACGTAAATCTTACAACGATTAATACAGAAATAAAATACAATAAAAAGATGGGATTTACACCCTCAGACTTACATGTTTGACGAAACGAGATTAACTAAGTTAACGTATAGTGATTGCTCGACTCGAATGTATGTAGAAAGTGCCCTCGTTAGAGGATTTAGATTAAATTGATTGATGTGTAGTGGTCAAATTGATCGGTCATGCAACGTGACTGGTACTCAGAATGATATGAGCTTACGTGGTCGATTGATCAAGCACGTAGGCGTCGAATGCTTAAAGCACGGTCTTAGAATGCAAAGGGAGAAGAGAAGGGCGGATACTCGCGTGAAAAATATGTGGGACGGAGGTCCCTATTTATACTAGAAAATATAAAGATTTATGGAATGACTCAAACTTTGGAAACAAATCACGGAAAAATATGAAAACACGCAGAAAAGGGCCGGGGAAGAGGCGCAGCAGCTGTTGCGATCCTTCGAAGAGGCGCAGCAGGTGCTGCGTCCTTTCCCCAGAGGTCTCCTTCTGCGGAAGAAAGAATTTCGCGTTTCTTTTATGGAATTGCGGTGGATCTCTACTTCCTTATTCTTTAAATAAGATTTTCGGAATATATTTTGCCAAAAGATATATTTTTAATTTATTGAACAAATATCCGGAATATTTTAGGACATTCCTGTTAGGTTTATTTACCTATTATTAGACTCCTCTAATAGTGAACTAATTAACTTCTTAATTATTTGTTCTTTAGATCTAGTGCATGCATAACAAAATAAGAGATTTATAAGAAAACAATGTCCCTTACATTGTTAATTTCGGTTTTATGGGCACAAGTAAGGTCTCCTATCTTCACTTGTTCTTGAGCTATGATGAGTAATAGGATGATCCTCCAAAGACTCCAAGTATAGAAGCCACTCCTCTTGATTGCACCCAAGATAATCCCTTATCTCTACTAAATAATATGTGCTAGATATTTGCTTAGTAGTTTACCTTAAAATTGATTACTAATACTCATATATTACTCTAATAATATTAGTAATCTTTATGAACAATTTAGATTGAATCTTCTCATATTTTAGAGGAAGATTAAAGAGTAGAGAGAATAATGCATAAGGCTTTTTTTTGCTTGTGATGAATGAATGAGTATATCTCCCAAAGAATAAGAGAACAAATTCTCCTAAAAAAAGAGGGAGAAACCGGTTGGAGGCCAAGGGCTTAATGCCAAAAAATGGAATCTCCTTTATGCTTTTTCTCTTATCAAAATGTAGGTAGTCTAAGCTAGATTAGGCTAGGTCCAATTATTTATATTTTATCACATGAAATAAAATAATCACAACCCACTTACACTCCCTCCATTTCGGTCCATATTACATAAAATGGACTACCATTTTATTTTGTCAATTTCTCATTTGTCACACAATATGTCACATGTAGTATGTTACATGTTATTAATTAATTTAATGCATATTTATCACATAAATATCATTTTTATAAATTAATTAAATTACATACAACAAATTGACTAGTGATACTTGATCACATAAATAAAATGGGTCATATAATTATAATTCACAACATCTTGTAATTATAATTAACCATTCATTCTTATCTCTATTGTTTCACAAACAATAAACAATTTTAGTAACAAAGCATTATTATTACTAAAATAAATCTTATTTAATCCCATTACAATAAGATAAATATATTCTCTCACACAAATAAATTGTTCAATTTTAAGGAATTGATTAACTCGTATCGTCATACAATTAATCAACTTTACAGATAAGGGCATCATCCTTTAGGTGTGACCTTAAGGGACCAACTGACCACCACCGTCCCACGACAGTAACGTCAAACTCTAGCAAGCCAATCGTTACCGATTAATGTTGATCAGTTGACTATATAAATGAATCATCCCTTACGTATTCTTTATATGAGATTTAATTATGATATTAAATCTTGTGATCGCACTATTGTTGAGGACACATTTTCCAACAATCTCCCACTTGTCCGAGACAAGTGTGCGTCACCAATTCTCTTGTCCTATTACACTCTCCCACGCAATGCAAGGTGTCTTGCAGGTCGTACTTACATTTGATCATATCTTGAGTGGTTTCCTCGATCTGGAGAGTAACTGTCTGACCGGAATTATCTACTATAGATACCTTCCGAGCGTGGCCACGCATTTCCAGTTAACTACTCCTCGAGTGGCCTTGAGATTTCAAACATCCCTGACAAGGGGCGGACAATTCCTATCGCCCTATTCCCTTCGTTCGGCCACAATCCATCATAACCCAAAATATACCCAGTTTGATCTCATTTACGAACTCGTAGAGTATAAATCAAAGCTAATCAGAAATTTGTGCCAACTTGGGCGAATAATCTCTAGTCAAAAGAATTGACTCATAAGAATACTATAGTAGCTCTTGCCACGAACAAGCTTTATGAATTACCAGAACTCTATAAGCGGTCACTGCCTGACAGAGTGTCCCATACAGTCTGCTTATGTGATCGACTAGTCATCCCATATGACTCTATGGCACTTGAACTTGCCATCAATCGCATCACACTCTAGTCACTTCGAGACGTCACCTCATATATGTAACTAGGGGCGAATACCATGTCAATCCAGTTGACTTTAATGGGGTTCAATTTGTTCTCAACAACCCATTCGTATACGACAAGGTAACGGGTGAGTTTGATTAAAACTCAAATAATAAATGCGATTATCACATATGAATAGTCAATACACTATTACTACTTCATATCTTATAATGTTTAGTGTATTATTAACACTAGTCAAAATGCAATAAAAGCTTGGCAATTGGATATACCCTATATCCATATGTTCCAACTTTGTCAATTGCTATTTCCTTCTATTCAATGTTATTTCTAATAACTTGAATTTATCTCTAAGTATTTGTCTAGTCTTCTTACTAGACTTGGGCTCTTTAACTTGAAAGATGCTCTCACTGTTATCACATAACTTGTGATAAAGTCATTTGTAGAGGGATTCACCCTTAATCCTCACGTTGACCATTTAATCACTATATACTTAGAATCCTTTTGTAGAATTTGCAATGCGCGAAACTAAAACACTTTTCTAGTCTCTTACTCCTTAGTCAATAAGACATCCTAGGATTTCAACAAATCCTTTTTGGTTTGGAAACTAAAGTTTGTGCAACCCTTCAACACATAATTTAGTTTATCATCCAAACATATGAACAAATCCTTAATTCTTCTCAAGAATCTCAAGCATGTTCTTTAAGGCTTTCAGAAGCCATATCATGGGAATTATCTTGTTATTGACTTATTATGCTCTTAGCATATATTACATCATGGCATGTGCGTCTGTTGCCATACATGATCGTTCTAATGGCGGAAACATTAACAATCGATTTCAAGTGATCAACAACTTAATAGGTTCAGTGAATGACTATGACTCCATCATAGTATTTCCACTTCTATCAACATGAATAGCTTATTTAACCTTGTTGATGTACAGCAGATATGAAAGATCTTATCCTCATAAGACTCTCAACTCTACGCCAATATTCTCTAACATATATTCAAAACCTAGAATACTCTGCATCCCTTTCCAAGTCTCCAATCACTCTTTCACATAACAGAGCATTGGTACATTATTCTCAATAAGAAATATGTTATCAACATCTAAGACATGGAGAAATGATTCTGGATCCCACTTAACTTCATGTATAATCATGATTCTTCAATCATGTGAATGAAACCATTCACTATTATCACATGACTTAATCCTTTAATGCTTGCTTAACACCTTCTAGGATCACTTAAGAACGCTACGCATAAGATGTTAGGATTCTTAGATCTTTATCTAAGGTTTTGTGTTCCAAACACATCCTTCTCTAAATTCCCATTTTCGAAAAGCGAATTTTATTTGCCATCCTTCATTAAAATGAAATGCGGCAATTCCTAACCCAATTTATCTTGATCAACATCTTCATGTAAATCTTATGCATTTGTGTACTCTGAAGCTCTATTTACCATTAAAGAGACCCTTACTTTAAAGTAAATCTACTCATGAGTAACCATTTTCGGATTGTAATGCTATGGCTCGTATATAACAAGGTCATGATACTATCACTTTCACAAAGTAATATTTTTAAACAATAAGACATGTGCGATAAACTCCCACTCAACTATTGAAGGAAAAGTAGATCTATATACTAACATATTCATATATGTTTTAATTTAATTTGTCATAAAATTAATGGTGATCTTATGCATGCAAACTTATAAACAATATAAAGAAGAAATCTTTATCTTACATTGGAATATTGGTTTATATGGGCACAAGAGAGATCTCCTTTCTCTCTTGTTCTTGTGCTTTCCTTGATGGAAGAACTAAGATCCAAGTATAGGATCTCTCCCAAAGCTTTATACCCAAGACACACTCTTAATAAAATTAATATTATGTATACTAGACAATATTAATTTTGTAGGAAAAATTGACCCAAAAATATTATGGAACTCTCTATATTTTCGGTTAGAGAGAAGGAAGAGAAATAAGAGTTTTTATCTTTCTAAAACTCAAATTTTAGATGAATGGAGAATGAATAATACACTAACTACATTTTAGTGTATATTAGGTAAAATAAGATGAAAAACAAAAGTGATTTTTTCATCTCAAAAAACCGGGTGGAAGAGGGGGGCAAAGGGAGCCAATGCATGCTAGAGTTGTTCTTCACAATGAGCATTAGGGTTGCATGGCTAGTTTAGTAGGTAATCATTGTGCTTACCACTAACAAAATCAACTTAATTTAAGCCTAATCCTCCTCTTAATTTTCGGCACACTTAGATAATATGGACTCCATATTATCTTTGTCAAAATGTCAATTTGTCTTATGTCACATGTCATATGTAACATAAATTTGTTATGTATTTTTAACATATTAAAAATCAACGTATTATTAAAAATACGTTATATACAAAAATCGACATAGTAATTCATAATTACTTGTACCAAAATATTTTACCAATCATAAATCACAATAAATTGTATTTATAATAATTCATTCAAATTTAATTGTTTCCTTAAACAATAATTTCATCTGAGTAATGATACAATTCGATTACTCAGACCGTATCTCATTTAATCAAATTTTCAATGAGATACGTAAATAATACTTCCAAAATCTTCCGTCAATTTTAAATAATTTAATTGACTCGTAACGTTATACGATCAATTAAATGATCAATTAAGAGTGTTGCCCTATAGGTATGACCTAGGGGATCAAATGATCACCACCGTCGCACGACAGTAATGTCAAACTCTAGTCAGCCAATCATTACCGATATGTGTGGACCAGTTGACAGTAAAATATTACTTCCCAATTGTATTCTTTATAATGAGACTTTAAACATGTGATCATCATGATCAACAGTTGTGATCGCATTATTGTCGGAGGACACATATTCCAACAATCTCCCACTTGTCCTCGACAAGTGTGCGTCATCAATTCTCTTGTCCTATTACTATCTCCCACTCAATGGAAGGTGTCTTTCAGGTCGTACTTGCAAGTGATCATATCAAGAGTGGTTTCCTCGATCTGGAGAATAACTGATTGACCGGATTTATCCACCAAGGATACAATCTGAACGTGGCCACGCATTTCCAGTTCATTACTCCTCGAGTGGCCCTGAGATATTGTTATAACCCTGACTAGGGGTGGACAATTCCTATCGCACTCATTCCCTTCAACTAGCCACAGCCATCATAACCCAAAATATGCCCATTTGACCCCATTTACGAAGGTCGTAGTAACACAAATCAAAGTTAATCTGAAACTGTGCCATCTTAAGCGAATAGTCTTTAGTCAAAAGAATCGACTCATTTGAATACTATAACAGCTCTCGCCACGACCAGGCTATATAAATTTGCCAGAACTCTATAAGCGGTCATAAGGCCCGACAAAATGTTCCTAACAGTCCGCCTATGTGATCGACTAGTAATTTTCATATGACTTTATGGCACTTGAACTTGCCATCAATCGCATCACACTCTAGTTACTTCGATACGTCACCTCATGTAAGTAACTATGGGCAAATACAATGTTAATCCACATTCACTTTAACGGGGTTCAATTGTCTCCACAACCCGTTTGGATGTAACAAAGTATATGGTGAGTTAATAATAACTCAAACGACAAATGTCGACATCACACTCGGGTAGTCAATACAAGATTACAACCTTGTGATGCATATCGTAAGTGTGTAAACACTTGTTGATTTCAACAGAAGTTAAACATGTTACGTGTCCATGTGTTCAAACTTCTTAATCGTATTATCCTTTACATTCATGTTATCACTCATAGCATGAACCTTACCAAGTACACATCAAGGTTCCCGACCTTGGTTTCGGTTCTTTATCTTGAAAGAACCTCCTTATCGATTATCACATAACGAACAAATTTGTGATGAATGATATAACTTGTACTGATCAAGTACTTCATTCACACGCAATGCACTAGGTAAATGTTTTGTAGAGTCTTGCAACAATTTGTCAAGATGATTAGCCTAGCACTTCTCATAAGTCCTAGCATATTAGGAAAGATTAGTTTTGAGCAACTTCTTATTCAACTAAGTATCTTTCCAAACTTCTTATTTCTCCTTTTAGCTTGAAAGGCTTAGGATTCTCATAAATCCTTATGTGTGTTCGGATTTTGTATAATATGTGCAACCTCTTGACACATAACAGAGTATTCTGTCAAACACCGAAATCGCTCATCAAATTCTTCTCGAGAATTCATGACGTTTCTACTATGGCTTACCAATGATTCATCATGCTCTTATGCATATGATTCATAATTGGACATGTGCATGATTATTCTAATGGCGGAAACATTAGTAACTTTTAATCATGTTATCAACTATATTTAGGTTCAAGGAACGACCATGACTGCTAATGGCAATTCCATTTTCATTTAAATGAATAACCTACGTATCTCGTTGATTCGATGTGTATTTCTTAATACTAATCCAATATCTCTTGATGTAATTGGATTCATCATAGTCCATATTCATCCAAAATTGAAAACTCAAATGCTTCTTTATGAAAGAAGGTATTAGCTCGTCATTCTTCAATGAGTGATGAGTTGTAAACATTCAAAGGATGATAGCTCCCACTAAATTCCACGTCTTCACATGATAATTTCTAAACTCCCACTTAATTCCACATGTTTCGAAATTTACTTCTTAATTGAAACATTTCAAGAATTGAAATATAAATTGCATTTCCAAGTTGTTAAGATAAAACCATATATGTTCCCATCATATCCATTCAAAATACTTATTTTGAAGTGGTCTCATCTTAACCTTATTAAAAGAGATTTTAATCTCTAACTCACACATGTCATAATGATGTGTAGCAATGTCATTATTCAAATATAAATAATATCTAGAACACGTCCCTTCGAAATACCCTTTCGGAAGGAGGTTTAATCATTTCATAATGAGGTTAAGTAATGACATCTGCGTGGTTAAAACTTGTCTATTGAAGATATCGGTATATCAATCCTTGCAACTCGTTTATAACTAGTATGTTACTTTGATTTATTTAAGCTCTTAAGTAAATCTCAAGGTTGAAACTATTGGTCAAAATTTTCATAAACTTAGTCAAAACTCTTGTTAAGACTTTACATTAGTCATTTTGTTCCAAAACTTTCTTTTGGTCTCCTCGTGTAGTTATCTTGAGAACATACTCTTATGATTACTTCACTTGGTCTCTTTAATCATATAGAACTTAGTTGAGACCATAGATCTCATCTATTGGGTATACTATATAAATAGATATACCTTCATTCAAATCATTCTCTCTTGCGTAGATCTCATTTACACAAGTACACAAACTTATCTTGGTGTGAGTTGTGTCCTCATTTTTCTCCCACTCTATCTTTAGAATAAATACACTAGAGATTCAAAGATAGCATATGAGACACAAATAATGATGTTGAAGTTTAAGGAGAACTATCTCATAGATTGACTAATAGTTTTAGATTTCGTAAGTGTACTTGGTGATTGACATTCCTTTAAGAGAGTTCATAGACTCAAAATCACTTTATAAATGATCATACACAAGCCTTAAGCATGTGGACATATAATGAATCCCGTCATTATAGTTGTCTATTAGATCACTTTAAGTGAATAATCATATGTTTCTAAGAGCAAGCATTTAAATACGAATTTTAGAACAAAGGATAAAATGATAAAACGGGTGACTTGGGTTGCAAACCAAGCCATCATTATCCAAAATACAACCAATTATCCAAAATAACTTTCCATGTCGAACACGGAAACTTAAAGGTTCTAAAAATCCAAAACATGATTAAAATAAGACAATAAAAAGCAAAGCTCCATGAAAGCTATTCCTAGCTTCTTAATGGTTTCTCATGCTTGCTTTTCCTTTCCCTTGTCTTTGCTTGGTGGAGGCCCTATTTACAATAAAAAGGGAGATACATTATCACAACTTTGTATCACAATACCATAGTTGATTTAGAAACATAAAAGAAAGAATAGTCATTTACCTACTGGAGTGATCTTTCCAGCCTTAATATCACCAAGGTATTTGGAACAATTTCTTTTCCAATGTCCCATACCATTACAATAATGGCATTTATCAAGAGGACCCTTCTTGATTTTTGAAGTGCTAGCATCATTAGCCTTAGCTTTGGTGAAAGTGGGAGTTTGCTTCTTACCCTTCCTCCCATTCTTTTTGAACTTCCCCTTGCTCTTAGTGCTTATGTTAAGCACATCCTTTGGTGGGTTCACATTTAACCCCATGTCCCTCTCGGCTTGCACAAGTAACTTGTGCAATTCTTCAAGAGACACATCCTTGTCTTGCATGTTAAAATTCACCCGGAATTGAACATACGCTTTGACTTTGGATAAGGAATGTAGAATCCTATCTACAATGAGTTCTTTGGGGATTTCAACCTTTTGAATCTTCAAGGTCTCGACTAGCTCCACAAGTTTGAGCACATGAGGGCTAACCTTTTGGCCCTCTTTGAAGTCGAGATCAAAGAATGCCGCGGCCGCCTCATATTGGACGATCTGCGGAGTTTGTGAAAACATTGTCACAAGCTTGGAGTAAATCTCATTAGCGGTGCCCGTTTTAAAGGCTCTCCTTTGGAGATCCGCCTCCATCGTAAATATCAAGACATTTTTCATTGCGGCAGACTCCTTATGGTAAGCCTCATATGCTTCCCTAGTGGCGGCGGTCGACCTAGTAGTAGGTTCGGGTGGAGAGGCCTCGGTTAGGTAACGAAGCTTGTCGTCACCTTGGGCGGCTAATTTGAGTTGGGCATCCCAATCGGAGAAATTTGACCCATTGTTTTCAAGTTTACATCGATCCATGAAGGATCGGAGCCAAGATGAATTAGTGAGACGCGTGGCATTAGGGGTCGGTGTTGCCATTTGTTATGAGAAAAGAAGTGGTCTACAAAACAAAATAGAAGGAGTAAAACAAATGTCGTTTTAATAATAATACTCGTAAAAATTGTGATTTAAACAAGTTTTATTGCATTTTTCTAGTGACCTCTACCCAACTAGATAAATGATTCCAAGACCCAAATTCATATCAACTTAGGCACGAGGTAGCCGATGAAACCCTTATCAATATAACTTGGTGGATTAACCTTTTAATCGATTCTACTTTTAGAACTCTTGGTGGATAAATTTACTCTAATATTTATCTATAGCCCAAAACACATCTGACAAGGGCACGGGGTAGCCGATGAAACCCTTATCAAAAACTTTTGTTGAGTTCAATCCAAATTTCGAATAAATGTGTCAATTATCCAAACCCATATTAACTTGGGCACGGGGTAGCCGATGAAACCCTTATCAACATGAATTCGGTGGATAGACATTCATCACCCACTTCCCCTACGTAACAAAGTTTGTACCCCGGGGTGGCCGAGTGCACTCCCTCGCGAAATAGGTTTTCATGGTTTCTACTATTTGGTAAGGCTATGTCTCAATTGATTGTTTTAGCGAGAGGTCATGTCAATTTATTATCTATCACGTTTTAAGTGAACTAAAGCGGTGAACTACGATAATTTTAATTGACACGGTCGATAAACTCGATGAAAGATGATGCATGTTTTAGTTATGGCGATTTAGCGATGCATGCGACATATAAATAAAATGCAAAGCATAAAAAAATCCTAGTATGGCATTCCTAAAATAGAAAAACTATTTAACTATTACATATTCGGAAACCAACTCCATTGGTCCCTTGAACTTCGGTTGTGGCACGCATCTCGAGGTAACACCGTCTTTATGTATCGCCATCTTGAAGAAATCCGTCTTTGGGAACTCCGAAATGAATAAAATTACATAATGAATTACATAATTTCCTATCATACATTTGTAACTAAAATAAAATAAATCTATTAAATTACAAAACGGTGATACGAGATCACAATAAATTACAACCGAATCGATATTCCCATACATTTCGGGTAATACCAATTAAAAAACTAAGGCCATACTAAGTAAAAATTACATAATTCAAAAATTACATAAATAAAATTATGACAATCATAAAGAAAATGCAGAATTATAATATGTATGAACATGCCCAATTTTATGCTAAATCGCCTTTAAATAGCCAATATCGTATATTACTCGGTTTTTACGGATTTGCATGATTTCAACATTTTATAATCACAAAAATTACATAAATTCATATTTATGCATAAGTTAATTACCCTAACCTCTTAGGACTCAAAATTTAGTCTTAACTAATTATTTGACCATAATTAACTCATATTACTAAAATTTGTTCATTAATGGACTTAAAATTTATAATAAAAAGCTATAAACTTCAAATAAATCACAAAATTTCAAATAAATTCAAAATTTGAAATTTAAACTCAAGAAAATTCTGGAAAAAATACCATGACACTCATAATGTTCAAAAACTTAGGTTAAAATTTCGAATTTTATCCGGGAAAAACAATGTTGCGGTTTATCGGTTTTAACAAAATAATTATAAAAACATGAGAAAAATTATATTCATTAAATTTTCAATTTTAGATCTGAAAAAGATAATAAAATGCAACATGTGACATTTTTCCTTAGTCATAGAGTATGTTTTATTAATATTTCACTAATAATGTCACTATTTATGCTATTTTTCTTCAAAAAATCATAAATCATGCACAAAGACTTCAATATAGCCTATTATTTTACACACATCTTTTAAAATTGCATGTGACAACATACTAAATTTCTATGACCAGATTCGAAATTTATCTCATATTAACCTATTTTTAACCTAAAATCGATTTTAATAATGAAAAATCCATTTTTCGAGCATAATAAGTCCAAAAATTATGAAACTTTACAGGTCATCTCAAAATAATATATGTGACAACATATCCAAAAATCACTAGAAAATTCGAAGTTTAGCTAATTTTAGTCCGAAAATGACATTTTATTCATAAAATCATATTTTTAATGTCATTATTATGTAATATGAACAATAAAAATCCATAAAATAACCAAAATATCCTAAAAATATTTTAGAACCAGAAACTTTAACATGCAAAATTATTTTCGTGATATATCATAATAACACAAATTTAACAAGTTTTATATGTTAATCGTATAACTCGGAAAAACTTTTAACCGATTTGCATGCAAACAACCATGGCTCTTGATACCGATTGAAGGAAAAGTAGATCTATATACTAACATATTCATATATGTTTTAATTTAATTTGTCATAAAATTAATGGTGATCTTATGCATGCAAACTTATAAACAATATAAAGAAGAAATCTTTATCTTACATTGGAATATTGGTTTATATGGGCACAAGAGAGATCTCCTTTCTCTCTTGTTCTTGTGCTTTCCTTGATGGAAGAACTAAGATCCAAGTATAGGATCTCTCCCAAAGCTTTATACCCAAGACACACTCTTAATAAAATTAATATTATGTATACTAGACAATATTAATTTTGTAGGAAAAATTGACCCAAAAATATTATGGAACTCTCTATATTTTCGGTTAGAGAGAAGGAAGAGAAAGAAGAGTTTTTATCTTTCTAAAACTCAAATTTTAGATGAATGGAGAATGAATAATACACTAACTACATTTTAGTGTATATTAGGTAAAATAAGATGAAAAACCAAAGTGGTTTTTTCATCTCAAAAAACCGGGTGGAAGAGAGGGGCAAAGGGAGCCAATGCATGCTAGAGTTGTTCTTCACAATGAGCATTAGGGTTGCATGGCTAGTTTAGTAGGTAATCAATGTGCTTACCACTAACAAAATCAACTTAATTTAAACCTAATCCTCCTCTTAATTTTCGGCACACTTAGATAATATGGACTCCATATTATCTTTGTCAAAATGTCAATTTGTCTTATGTCACATGTCATATGTAACATAAATTTGTTATGTATTTTTAACATATTAAAAATCAACGTATTATTAAAAATACGTTATATACAAAAATCGACTTAGTAATTCATAATTACTTGTACCAAAATATTTTACCAATCATAAATCACAATAAATTGTATTTATAATAATTCATTCAAATTTAATTGTTTCCTTAAATAATAATTTCATCTGAGTAATGATACAATTCGATTACTCAGAGCGTATCTCATTTAATCAAATTTTCAATGAGATACGTAAATAATATTTCCAAAATCTTCCGTCAATTTTAAATAATTTAATTGACTCGTAACGTTATACGATCAATTAAGAGTGTTGCCCTATAGGTATGACCTAGGGGATCAACTGATCACCACCGTCGCACGACAGTAATGTCAAACTCTAGTCAGCCAATCATTACCGATATGTGTGGACCAGTTGACAGTAAAATATTACTTCCCAATTGTATTCTTTATAATGAGACTTTAAACATGTGATCATCATGATCAACAGTTGTGATCGCATTATTGTCGGAGGACACATATTCCAACAACTATGCCCCACTCTATAGTTTCATTACTTTCACAAAGTAACACTATAAGACATGTTTGTAACGATCCAATCTACTCCCACTCTATCTCTCAGAAATACATCTATCTTCTTGAGAGATACTTTTGTGAGTTACAAACATATATATGGTGGAATATTAGGAGTCTATCTAGACTATGTATTAGCTATCAAAAGGCCATCCCTAACATGGCAGTTTGATTCATATAATATACGAGTCTTATCCATGTCATCTGTTTAATAGACTCTCTATTCTAGGTATCTCATGGTTGACCATCCGTTTAGAATAATGTGTCTGTATGGTATCATAAATTCCCTACTTAATGAGTTCAATAGCTCATCACAACTTTATAATTGATCTTACATAAGTAAGTTGTTACTTTTAGTAATAATGACATAAGGAGAATTAAATTCATAGCTTATGGACATATAATGATCCAATCATCATAATCGTCTATTTGATAAATTTGAGTTGTCTATCTAATGTTTCCCTACGCAAGTAGTATATGATGATAATTTTAGAACAAGCGATAATAAAACAAGTGATTTGGGTTGAAAACCAAACCACAAATATCCAAAGCACAACAATTGTTTAAAGGATACAAACCAATTTCCAAGTCACACAAGGAAATCAAAATAGTTCTAAAAAATTCAAACACATCATAAAATTAAAGACAAACTAAATTAAAGCTAAGCTTCCATAGATCCATCACCACGGTCCGCTACTCTAGCTTTCCTCATGATCCTCTAAGCTTGCTTTTCCTTGCCTTTGTCCTTGCTATGAGCCCCTATTTACAATAAAAAGGGTAATCATCACAACTTGTATCATCATACCAAGGTTGAGATTGAAACATAAAAGATAGGGATAGTCATATACCTACTGGAATAACTTTTCCAGCTTTGATGTCGCCAAGATATTTGGAACAGTTTCTCTTCCAATGCCCAACACCATAACAGTAGTGGCACTTGTCCCCAGAGGAGTCACTGTACTTGGGCTTGGAGGAGCTTGCTTCATAAGTCTTAGCTTTGTTCCTGTTGGGAGTTCGCTTCTTTTCCTTTTTCCCGCCTTTCTTGAAGGTTCCCTTGCTCTTATGATTGACATTGAGCACATCTTTGGTGGTGCTAACACTTAGCCCCATGTCCCTTTCGGCTTGCACAAGCATTTTGTGCAACTCATCAAGGGAAACTTTCTTATCTTGAATATTAAAATTCACCCGGAATTGAACATATGCTTTGATTATGTTGAGGGAATGAAGAATTCGATCAATTACGAGTTCATCGGGAATTTCGACCTTATGCATTTTCAAGGTCTCAACATGCTCCATCAAATTGAGCACATGAGGGCTAACGTTTTGGCCCTCCTTAATGTTGAGATCAAAGAATGCGGAAGCCGCTTCATATTGTATGACCCTAGGAGCTCGTGAAAACATGTTCACTAGCTTCATGTAGATCTCATGAGCAATGCTAATCTTTATAGCACTTCTTTGGAGTTCGGCCTCCATAGCAAAGATCAACACATTTTTGATCGCGGCCGACTCCTTTTGGTAAACCTTATAGGCTTGCCTAGCGGCGGCGGTGGACCTAGCATTAGGTTCGGTGGGAGATGCCTCGGTAAGGTAACGAAGCTTGTCGTCACCCTCCGCGGCCAAGCGAAGTTGCGCGTCCCAATCGGCGAAATTGGACCCATTCTTTTCTAACTTACATCGATCCATGAAGGATCGGAGCCATGACACATTGGTGAGCGTGTTGGAACTAGTGGTTGCGGACGTGATTGGAGTTGCCATTGCAATTGATAAAACAATTTTGACTACAAAATAGGAAATGAAGGAATTAATGAACATCTATCGTTTTATAGGACTCGTATATTTTAATACAAATATTTAAGCATCTATGTAGTGACCTCCACCCAACTAACATAAATGATTCCGAGATCCAAATTCATAATTAATACGGGTACGGTGAGCCGAGTCATCCCTTATTAATATAACTCGGTGGATTAACTTCTTAATCGATTCTACTTCTAGAACTCTCGGCTGATAAAAATTACTCTAATTTTCATCTTTAGCCCGGAACACATGCGACTACGGTCACGAATACTTCCGTTGAGCTCAATCCAAATTTCGATGTAATAAAATTTTATTACCCACTTACCCAACGTAACAAGGTTTGTATTACGATGAAGCCGGCTTAACTCCCTTATGAAATTGGGATTCATGGTTTCTACTATTTGGTAAGGCTATTTCTCAATTATTATATGTGAGAGGTCTTGTCAATTTATTATCTATCACGTTTTAAGTGAACCAAAGCGGTGAACTACGATAATTATAATTGACACGGTCGATGACTCGATATGATATGCATGTGTTGTTATGGCGATTTGGCAATGCATGCAACATATTAAAAGAAATGCAAAGTAATAAATAAAATTCCTAGTATGGCCTTCCTAAAAAATAGAAAATCAAATAATCTATTACATATTCGGAAACCAACTCCTTTGGTCCCTTGAATCTTCAAGTGGCACGCTGTAATACCCCGTATTTTTTTTATATAATCGATTAAACGGATATTATTATATATTAGTTATTATACATTTTATATAACTAATTAAGTCGGGTTAATTGTTGGGTCGATAATTACGTTAAATTATTTTACTTAACTCGCATTGTATCGATCTAAGTTAATTGAGACGGGTATATAGGGAATTCGAAAAGTGAGCTAACCCTTTTACCCTCGACCCATTTGAGCTGGCCCAATAACATGTTCAGCCCTTTAACCCTAAACCCTAACCCTAATAGTACCCTAATCACTACAAACCCTATTCCTTAACACTCCCTCAACCCGCCTCCCTCACGTCTCCCTCTTTCATCAGCTCCAAACTTCAACCTCACGCTTAGAGAGAGAGAGAGAGAGTGGCCGTGGGTGTTGGCAGCGCAACAGGGATGAGCTAGAGGCTATTGTCGACGACCGTGGGTGGCCCTGGTGGCTCTTGTGGTGGCGGAAAAAGGTAAGAGTTCAACCCCTTTCCTCTGTTTTCGCATTTCTGTCGTGTGTTGGTTGTTGTTTCGTGACTTAGAGAGGTGTTCCTAGTGGTTGTTGACGGGGTATAGGAGTAGTGTGGTGTGGGACGAGTGTAGTGGTGGTTGTTAGGGTGATTGTAGGCGGTGGAAATGGCGGCAGGAGGCTTTGTCGACAGAGACAATCAAAACGGGTTGGTTACGGGTTTCAGGTGGGTTTAGATTGGTTAAGTTTGGGGTGGCGCCACCGTGGACTCGGGGGAGGTCGAACCGGCGGCGCCACGGCACCTGGGTACGCTGTTTGACGGCGAGCAAGGTCGTGGTGGTTTGGCAGGGGTAAGGTGATGGCTGCGGTGGTTGTGAGTCGAGGACAGGGGACGTTTGGTGAGGCTCGGCGGTGAACCAGGCCAAATGACGGCCCTGGTTCGACTCGCCGGCGGCAGTCGACCAGACTGGGGTCGGTGGTTGATGGTGGGGTCAAGGAGGGGAGCAGGCCAGGTGGTTGTCGGGGTGGTGTAGGCGGCGCGTGAAGGGTGGGGGTGAGAGTGAAGGCGCGTGTTGTTTAGTCGGGTTTTGATTCGTTTTCTTTATTATTTAAGTTATCGTATTAATTATTTAATTTAATTCCCGAGTCTTTTAAAATAATTAAGACGGGTTTTGAGTCGGGTTGTTGAGTTGTTCAATGTTTGATTCGGGTTTTTCTTAATCGCATAATTCGTTTAATCCTTTAATTTTCGTTTTTGGTTTAGTTCCGAGTTATTTAAAATAAAATAATAATTAATAATAATTAATTAATTAGAGACGGGTTTAATAGAAAAGTTACTATATCGGGAAAGTTTCCATTTTTAGGAAGTTCTATCTTTAATAACTCTCTATTTTGGGAACGGGAATAGTTAAGTAATTGTTATCATTTAATTATCTTTCAGAGGGCGAATTGTTGTGGAATGTTACTGGACACCCGACTATCTCGATCAAAGATCGAGGTAGGGAAATACACTTGACTTATTATCGTTGTTGTTGAATTGTGTTGACTTGATTCATGGTTGTTGATTTACGTTATGATTCATATACGGGAAGGTGATTGACTGAATTGATCGTATTGAGTATGATATCACAACATCGGGTAACCGGCATGATTTTATGATTTATCAGTTCAATGATATATATATATATATATATATATATATATATATATATATATATATATTGTGTTGCATTAATTTCTTTTGAGCATTCATATGCATTGGAGATGGAGGATGTTGTGGTGATGTGGTGTGGTGATGATGATGTTGTGATAAGGCCTGGCGGGTTCGCAGACTTGCCCTGGTGTCCTCAAGTGCGAAGTGCGCAGATCGGCTACGGTCGATATATATAGTCTACCGGGGATCGATATGGCTGGGCGTTCCGGGTTATGAGTTATGAGACTGGTTATGAGATATTAGTTGAGATGGAGATAGATGGAGGTGACGGAGGAGCATGCATATCATATTTTTGTTGTTTCATTGTTTTCCCTACTCAACCTCGTGGTTGACCCTGTGTATTCGTGAACACCTGTGATGACCCAAATATTGGCGAGTAGACTTGACAGGTTTAAGAGATAGAACGGGAGCTTGGTGGGCGTGAGACACTGGATCAGAAGACTTAGTAGCTAGATCATCAGTTAGAAGACTTTCACTTTTATTTATGTTAGTTCTTTGTAATTTGACGTAAAAGAGGTTTTGTAATAATTAAGCTAAAGTAATTATATAATTTTGCCTTGGAGTTTAATTTGTTATTCACTAACTCGGGAAACCGAGATGGTAACAGTCCGGTTTATTAAGGAATGTCTCGCTAAAGGCTCCTTCATAAATCGGGGTGTTACACACGCCTCCCAAGAACACCGTCTTCGTCGGATCACCTTTCCGAATGGTACCGTCTTTGAAGATGCTCCATAATTACAAATAATAATAAAAATACAAATCTATTCCTATTATACATTTGTAAAATGGAAAAACTAATAAAAATAAAAGTGATACGAGATCACATTAAATTACAACCGAATCAATATTCCCTTTCATTACGGGTAATATTGATTAAAACTAAGGCCATACTAAGATAAAATTACATAATTCAAAATTATATAAATAAAAGACATTCAACAATTGAAATATGCAGCATTATAATATGTGTCTATCATGCCATATTATGTGCCAAATCGCCCTATTTAACTTGTATCGTTTATATAACATGGTTTTATGGAAATGCGTGATAATAACTTCTTAAAATCACTAATTAACACTTAAATCACATCTAAGATCAAGTTAAGTATCCTAACACTCTTAGGACTCAAAAATTAGTCATCACCCAATTTTTGACAATAATTCAACTTGATTTAATTTTATTGCTCATATTTGACCTTAAAATAATAATATATATGAAATAAATCCAAATTAAATTACAATAATTTCAAAATTTGAATTTTAAATTTTTGAATATTCTGGAATATTTCCATGACACCCATAATGTCAAAACTCATGGTTAAAATTTTCGAATTAATCTTGAGAAAATATAGTTGTAATTAATCGGTTTTATCTCATAAAACATCTAAAATATCCAAAAATTAATCTAATCAATTTTACAACCTTAGATCTGATTAGTGGGATATTTATGCAACCTAAAATAATTTTCGCATGTCATGCAATTCATTTTAGCTATTTATGCTAAAATAGTCACTATTTATGCCATTTTTACTCTAAAAATTCATAAATCATGCAAAATGAGTTCATTTCATCTCGAAATTTACATACACTGTGTAAATCATGCATGTGACAACATATTAAAATTTCATTTCCTGGTTCGAAGTTTAACTATTTTTCACCATTTTACCTCTTTTAATCCATTTTTATCTCATAAAAATCATAAATTATGCAATATTAATCCAATTAATATGAGATTTTACACACAACTTTTAAAATATGCATGTGAGGTCATATAAAATTTTCAAGGTCAGAAACTTAGTTTAACTATTTTTAGCATTTTAATTCCCATTTTAGTCATAAAAATGTAATAAAATGACCAAAAATCCTTAAAATGAGTAATAAATTTCCATAAATCATAAAAATGACCTAAATACATTTTAGGATAAGAATATATAACATGCATAATTATTTCGTGGCTTTTACTTATAAATCACAAATTTTTAGTTTTATATGTTAACCTTTTAACTCGGAAAAACAATAACCGATTATGCATGCAACATCCTATGCTCTGAAACCACTTGTTAGGTTTATTTACCTATTATTAGACTCCTCTAATAGTGAACTAATTAACTTTTTAATTATTTGTTCTTTAGATATAGTGCATGCATAACAAAATAAGAGATTTATAAGAAAACAATGTCCCTTATATTGTTAATTTCGGTTTTATGGGTACAAGTAATAAGATCTCCTACCTTCACTTGTTCTTGAGCTATGATGAGTAATAGGATGATCCTCCAAAGACTCCAAGTATAGAAGTCACTCCTCTTGATTGCACCCAAGATTATCCCTTGTCTCTACTAAATAATATGTGCTAGATATTTGTTTAGTAGTTTACCTTAAAATTGATTACTAATACTCATATATTACTCTAATAATATTAGTAATCTTTATGAACAATTTAGATTGAATCTTCTCATATTTTAGAGGAAGATTAAAGAGTACAGAGAATAATGCATAAGACTTTTTTTTGCATGTGATGAATGAATGAGTATATCTCCCAAAGAATAAGAGAACAAATTCTCCTAAAAGGAGAGGGAGAAACCGGTTGGAGGCCAAGGGCTTAATGCCAAAAAATGGAATCTCCTTTATGCCTTTTCTCTTATCAAAATGTAGGTAGTGTAAGCTAGATTAGGCTAGGTCCAATTATTTATATTTTATCACATGAAATAAAATAATCACAACCCACTTACACTCCCTCCATTTCGGTCCATATTACATAAAATGGACTACCATTTTATTTTGTCAATTTGTCATTTGTCACACAATATGTCACATGTAGTATGTTACATGTTATTAATTAATTTAATGCATATTTATCACATAAATATCATTTTTATAAATTAATTAAATTACATACAACAAATTGACTAGTGATACTTGATCACATAAATAAAATGAGTCATATAATTATAATTCACAACATCTTGTAATTATAATTAACCATTCATTCTTATCTCTATTGTTTCACAAACAATAAACAATTTTAGTAACAAAGCATTTTTATTACTAAAATAAATCTTATTTAATCCCATTACAATAAGATAAATATATTCTCTCTCACAAATAAATTGTTCAATTTTAAGGAATTGATTAACTCGTATCGTCATACAATTAGTCAACTTTACAGATAAGGGCATCATTCTTTAGGTGTGACCTTAAGGGATCAACTGACCACCACCGTCCCACGACAGTAACGTCAAACTCTAGCAAGCCAATCGTTACCGATTAATGTTGATCAGTTGACTATATAAATGAATCATCCCTTACGTATTTTTTATATGAGATTTAATTATGATATTAAATCATGTGATCGCACTATTGTTGAGGACACATTTTCCAACAATTCCGACTCGGCATTTTAAAACAGTTTCTTAGAAAATGAAGTGGTTTTTGACCCGGACTCCAAATGAACTCTAATTACTGTCAAAACGACCGTATAGGCGCGTAGATGACGACCAAGGGGTAGACACAAGTATTTGAGCTATCACTTGACGATAAACTTACGAACTGTCATAAATCGTTCCCCGTACCAAACATGCGGCCCAATCATCACCGGGTGGCTTGCGGGAGGTGCAGAAATGAGGTATCTACAGAGACACGGAAGGGAGCCGTTACGAAGAAGTTCTGGGATTTACGAAGGAAGCTTCAAGCTCATACTGATCATGGGTTCAGACCGGTAATGTAATTCTATGAGATTGATTCTGGCGTTGTTCCTCAGTAGCTCAGTAGTAGAGCGGTCGGCTGTCAACTGATTGGTTATAGGTTCGAATCCTACTTGGGGAGATTTAATGAATTCTACATTCTTTAATTCAGAATAAAGAGGCTCGCTTTGACTGTTAAGAGTAGGTAAGTGGGTAACCTCTTCCCTATCTTTTTTTCTATCTCATCGTATGGTATCACATTCTCATTCTGTTATGCGCTATTTGATAATCTTTGTCAATACCTCGGTTGTAGGTCTGGGATAATATTTTGTTCCAAAGTCCTGGGGATATTTAGAACTAGCCAATTAATAATTCTCTGATGTACTAGCAGTGCATCAAAGATGCAGTCATTGATTCTCCCCAGAGGTTACAATTACCGCGAGCAAACATAAAAAATATTAATGACATGACGAGGAACTCATTTTTGCTATGCTACTAATACTTGTACTTGCTATGCTATTCTCTGGCTGAGGAAGAGTTACGGGGCGTAAAAAAAATATGCGGGCGGCATACTATTAGTAAAAATAAGTGAATGATAACACGTAATAATAAAAAAAAAATAAAAAGATAAGGCCTATTCCACTTTGACAAAAGACCCACATCCAAGTTCCATAGCTTCAGCTCCGCAATCCCAATCATGATTTTCCTACTCTTAAAAGGGAAAGGCCCTTCCCTTTGGAGTCGGTTTTGGGCGAGGAGGGATTCGAACCCCCGACGCCGTGGTTCGTAGCCACGTGCTCTAATCCTCTGAGCTACTAGCCCCACCTCGCCTGAACTGTATATGATCCCGGTAAGATCCTCAAAAAAGGAAACTTTCCTCTCCCAAGCCATTTCATTTCGGATTAAGAAGATATGAAAGCGTGTTTCTCTCTATAAGAATAAGAACGGTGCATTCCGAGGTGAGAAGTGGGAGAGAAGGAATGTCGTAATTGAGTTTTTGAATAAGACGCCTTTTCATTCTTATTATTTTTTCAATATGAAAAAGTAATAAGAATGATAGGTGTTAAGCTTTTTATCATCCTGGCTTAGAGCCATTTTCCCGCTCGGTCGACTGCTCGCCCACTCGACCGAGTGTCAGCCACTCGATCAAGTAAATCCTCAACTCGGTCCACTATAACACCACTAGGTCTATTTTAGGTCACACTTGGTCTAGTATACGGTCATCCCTTGCTTCCGAGTAGTTCCCTGTAACACCCTCATTTATTTAAGAACCTTTTAGCAAGACATTCCCAAATAAATAATGGTGTCACCATCTCAGTCGCTAGAGGTACTAAGTATAAAAGACAAATAATACCAAAGTACTTTAAGACGATATAAAATTAAAGTGCCACAAAAGACTTTTATTACAAGGTTCCAACGAGATAAATAATTATTACAAAGTACGTTTTTAAAACAACTGCAGCGGAAATAAAATAACTAGTGTCTGAATAATAAAAAGTGATCTCTAGACTCAAGTGATAATCTCGTCTCAATATGCCCCTTTAAGCATCCAACACTTCTCACAAGCTAACCTGAAATCAAACTGCTCCCCAATATTTGGTTCATCACAGGTGTTCACGAATACACAGTCAACCACAAGGTTGAGTAGGATAACTAAACAACAGTAATAATACAACATCCTGCAATAAGGTACGATAATGAAATACAATCCAAGACCGTCAAACACACACGGCTCAACTGTGTGCCACAATACACCAAAACCGAAACCACAGAAACCGACACCACACGGTGTACTGCTCAGGTCCACGGTAACCTCCGAACACCATCGTGCCTGGCAGACCAAAACCGTACAAGACCACGGCTCTTCCACATCCCCGTGCCTGACTAACCAAATAATCTCAAAGCATTGCCAATTCTCTTTCACAATTCCAGCCAACAATAGAGAACCAACCAACAATGATAAAAAAATGATTATGAGACGACAACAATTATCACAATATGCTCAAGACAAGAACTACGACGATATGTTTAAGACAACAATTACAACAAATCCATCATTAACCATCATCAATTACCAATTAACATAGTTGAGTAGTTAAACTACCTTTAGAAAATCTTCACAAGCAATCAAAATAAATCAAAAAACTTCTTCCACAAATCCACCGCCTAAACAATCAATTAAATTATATATAATTATTAACTAATCTTATTAATGAATTTAAGATGTAAATTACCCAAAACAATCCCGAAAAATCGTCACAAACGTTCCCCCATGTCACGGTTGACCCGACGGTGGTCAACCTGTCGGTCAACGTCCCCACGGCCACGGTCACGGTGGTCAGCGACCACGGTTAAGGTATGGGTCAAGGTCGAAACGTAAATAATTGATGTGAGACGATAAAATAACTTACCACAATTAATTTGCGCGAGATGAAAATTCCTCCTTAGGGTTGTCTCACAAAACTCCCCTCACAATTATGTATGAGTTTTTGAAGTAGAATAAATATAATGGTAAGGTATAGGATAGGTATTTATATTAGTTGGTTGATGTAGTTGGAAGGTTTCTGGTAAAGTGCTTTTAATATTAAAATAATGAAAACATCTTAGAACATAGATAACACGCAAACCACATACCACCTTCCCTCAAACACCTCCAACTCGTCACCCACACGGTCCAAACCGTGTTACCTCACGGTCCAACCCGGTCCTTCTTATTTGTTTATTTTGTTTTTCTTTTCTTTTTACGACACAACTTATTATTATTTATTCACTTCTTATAAATATAAATTATTAATTATTAATGAAAATACGGAGTATTACAGTCTTCCCTCCTTAAAAAAACTTCGTCCCGAAGTTCACCACACCATACTACCCGAACCAAGCAACTACATGATAAACGATACACAAGCTTATCTGTATCATTATCATAAATGACCAAAATCAATGCGGTGTGATATTCTACTCCCAAAAGAAAAAGGTTACGTCCTTGTAACCAACATACCTTACGCAAACAAATGAGGATACTTCTCCTTCATCTCAGCTTCAACTTCCCAAGTAGCTTCCTCTACATTATGATTAAACCATAAAACTTTCACCAAAGCAATCTCACTATTTCTAGTGTTTCTCACTTTTCTATCCAAAATCTCTTTAGCCACTTCCATATAAGATAAGTTCTCATCCATCTCAATTGTCTCAGCTGCTAACACATGAGTAGGATCACTCACATATTTCCTCAGCTGTGAAACATGAAAAATATTATGAACTCTTGCCAAGGCTGGTGGTAGTGCAAGACGACATGCCACTTCACCAACTCTATCTAAAATTCATAAGGCCCAATGTACTTCTGACTCAGCTTTCCTCTCTTGCCAAAACGCGTTACTCCCTTCATTGGTGACACTTTCAAAACAACTTTATCTCATACTGCAAACTCAATCTCACTTCTCTTCAAATCTGCATACCTCTTCTGTCGATCTTGTGCAGCTCTCATCTTTTGTCTAATTACATGTACTTGCTCAACCATCTGTTGGATCAACTCTGGCCCCGGTGTCATGGCATCAGTGACATCGTCCCAACAAACTGGACTCCTACACTTCCTTCCATATAATGCTTCAAAAGGTGCTATACCAATAATAGCATGATAACTATTGTTATAAGAAAACTCTATCAAGTCTAACCTCTCCTCCCATGAACCTCCAAACTCCAAAACACAAGCTCTTAACATATCCTCTAAAGTCTGAATAGTCCTCTCAGTCTGTCCATCTGTAGCTTGATGAATTGCAATACTCATTTTCAAGGTCGTACCCATACACTCCTGCAACTCTTGCCAGAACTTAGAAATAAACCTTGAATCACGATCAAAAACAATATCCTTTGGAATTCCATGTAATTTCACGATATTCTTAACATAAGCTTTAGCTAACTCAGCCTTACTCCAAGTGTCTTTCATAGGAATAAAGTGTGATGTCTTAGTCAGACGATCTACTATCACCCAAATCATATTATTGCCCTTCTGAGTACGAGGCAAACCAACAATGAAATCCATATAAATGCTCTACCACTTCCACTCAGGCACATCTAACGACTGTACCTTACCCTGCAGTCTCTTATACTCACCTTCACCCTCTGACAAACTAGACATCTAGAGACAACCTCAGCAATTTCCTTCTTCATCTCAGGCCACTAGAATGTTTTCTTCAAATCTTTATATAACGTATCCCCTCCAGGATCCACATAATATGGTGTAGAATGTGCTTCAGTCAAAATCTTTCTTTTCAATTCCTCATCATCAGGTACACGCCATCTCCTTTCGAATCTCAAACCACCATCAATCCCCGCGGCTAACCGTGACAACACGCTTTCCACCACGGCTGTGCACCACTTCTCCACTCTCGGGTCCACATTATGCTTTTCTTTAATCTCCACATCCAACTCTGGCTCAATAGTCAAATCCCCAACTGAATCCCCTTTCCTTATCATACAAATCCCCATTTTCTCCAACTTATCTTGCAACTTAAGCCGCGACATGGCCAAACATAAAGCATAAACCGACTTTCTACTCAAACCATCCGCTACTACATTGCCTTCCCCTCATGGTAAACTATCTTCATATCATAATCTCCAATCAACTCTATCCACCTTCTTTGTCTCATATTAAGCTCTTTCTGAGTATAAATATAATTAAGACTCTTATGATCAGAAAATACCTTGAAAGTAGTTTCATACAAATAATGCCTCTACAATTTAAGAGCGAAAAAGACCGCCCTTAGCTCCAGGTCGTGCGTCGGATAATTCTCTTCATATGGTTTCAACTATCTCGAAGCATAAGCTATCACTTTCCCTCGTTGTATTAGCACACACCCCAATCCATTCTTTGAAGCATCACTATACACCTCAAAATCCTCACTTCATGCAGGTAAACCTAAGATAAAAGATGTGGTCAAGCGCTCCTTCAAAGTCAGAAAAGCCGTCTCACAACTCTCATCCCACTTAACCTGTTTTCCTACCTCATCAAAGCGGACAAAGGTTTGACTATCTTAGAGAAATCTTTCACAAACCTCCTGGAGTAGCCAGCCAACCCCAGAAAACTTCTTACTTCTGCCACGTTTTTCGGCCTCTCCCAATTAGACACTGCCTCAATCTTATCTGGATCAACTGACACTCCCTCCTTTGACACCACATGACCCAGAAATGCTACCTTATCCAATCAAAACTCACACTTACTCAACTTAGCATACAAATCATTCTCCCTCAAGGTCTGTAACACAATCCTCAAATGTTTCTCATGCTCCTCTTTATCCTAAGAATACACCAATATATCGTCAATAAAGACAACAACAAACTGATCAAGTTAAGGGCTAAACACTCTATTAATCAAATCCATAAATACTGCAGGTGCATTGGTCTAACCAAAAGGCATAACTACAAACTCGTAGTGTCCATACCTCGTCCTAAAGGCGGTCTTAGGTACATCCTCTTCCTTAACTCTCAACTGAAGGTAACCCGACCTCAGATCAATCTTAGAGAAAACTGCAGCTCCACTCAACTGATCAAATAAATCATTAATTCGAGACAAAGGTTACCTATTCTTAATCATCACATTATTCAACTCCCTGTAATCTATACACAATCTCATGCTCCAATCCTTCTTCTTAACAAATAACACTTGTGCGCCCCAAGGTGACACACTTGGCCTCACATAACCCTTATCTAGTAACTCCTCCAACTGCTTCTTCAACTCTTCCAACTCCTTAGGTCCCATTCTATAAGGTGCTTTAAAAAAAGGTCCCATCCCTGGTTTCAACTCAATATTAAAATCCACGTCTCTCTTTGAAGGTAAACCTGGAATCTCCTCCGGAAACACATCCTGAAACTCGCTCACCACATAAATCTCTCTTGCGCCTTTCATTTCCTCATGCAGGTCCCTTACGTGACACAAGATCAACTCTCCTCCCTTCCTCAAACACGACTCCAGGATAACCGTTGATATAAGTCTCACCTTTGGTCTCACTACAAATCCCCTATAAGACACTCTTACTCCCTTTGGTCGTCCCTTCAGAGATACTTTCTTTTGATAACAATCGATAAAGGCACTATTCTTACTCAACCAATCCATCCCCAAAATAATCTGAAAGCCACCCAATGGAAATTCTATTAAGTACATAGAAAACAAAACTTGGCCGATAAGAATATTTACGTTTTTATATGCAGGGGTACAAGTTATCGACTCCCCAAAAGGTATGGTTACTTCATCTTTTATCACTACTGGGTCAACCAATCCCAACACCTTAACATGGTCACTTGATATAATTGAATGGGTTTAGAGTTGGTTAGAAAAGTACCCGAAACCACATGAGAATCTTCCTCAGCGGCCTCTTTCCCTATCAGGAATAACTTGCCACTGTTTTTCGCGCCTCCTTGCACCGTTGATGCCGACGCCGTCCCTTGTTTTGCGGTGCCATTCTAGTTCCCTCCATTTCCATTGCCTTGATTGTTGTTGAAGCGATTCTGAAAGTTATTGTTGTTGTTGTAGATCCTTTAATTATTCCAAGATCCATTGAAACGGTTGCTCCTATAACTAGGTGTTGGTGTCTTGAACCCATTAGAATTTCCACCACCAAATCCTACACCCATACTATTTCTCCTCGCAGTAGTCCTACACTCAACGATCCTATGGCCAAATCTACCACATCCATAGCACTGTGTCTTGCTTAAACCACTCGCCCCCTCATCACCATGCTTCGGCCGATCCCACCGCCACTCACGGCTCCACCGGCAGAAAACGAACGGTACTGATTGTAATTCTGCTTCTTGTTTCCTCCAGCCCTGTAACATCCCCATTTATTTAGGAGCCTTTAGCTAGACATCCCAAGTAAATGTGAGCGTTACCATCTCATTTTCCCGAGGTAGTGAATAACAAAGTCCAACTCACCAAAGTAGTTTAAATTAAAACTTAGCGAATACATGTTTTACAACTTAACCAATTTAAACTTAATATAAAATAAGATACAACTCGCAGCGGAAATAAATAAAGTGATTAATAAACTAAATGGTCTAGATTTCTAGGTAGACTGGCCGAGTCCTCACGCATCCCCATAAGCTCCCAAGTTAGCTAATCTTTAGTACCTGTCAATCTGCTCCCCATTATGATTCATCACAGGTGTTCACAAATACACGATCAACCACGAGGTTAAGTAGAATAACTAACAACAGTAGATGACAATAACAATATGAATATGCATGATATGACTTAATAGAACCATCCAGCCGAGTTTATCACTCGCAACACTATTTATCCCGCCAATCCCTGGTCGGGGCAGCCTCAACCCGAAGGTGAGAAAACACACTACATTACTATAAAGTAATGTCTGCCTCAACACATTGTTGATAAATATCCACCAGACGATCTGAAGAACCAGCTTGGGGCCTGCCTCGAGAATTCACGATTATTATCGTCTGCCAGAATAAATCTGATAACCACTATACATTACTTTAAGTTAATGTCTGCCAGAATAAATATGATAACTAATGCAAATGCCATTCTTATATGAATGCAACGAACAATACTAATAATCAGCCGGATATAATCCGCAATACTCAACCATAACGATATAACAAGTATACTTCCAGCCATAAATACTCATGTGAAATACGATAACAATAGCCAGTTGAGTAGTTATCCTACCTCAAAAGCAAGCACTCCAAATAGCGCAATCCGAATAAAAGAAATCTACTAGAAGTATTATTCTTTAATAAATCCATTCAACCAATTCCGTCACCTATATAAAATAATTATTCCATTATTATTAATTCATTATCCTCGCTTAATAATTTATAAACTTATGATAATTATATTATTACGTTAATTATTAATTATTAATTATTAAACCCGTCTTAAATCCCCTACTAAAATTATAATATCCAACCCATCTCAACAAACACCCCTACCAACCCAACTACACATCGTACAACAAACACCCACAAACCCGTGTTTCAACCCATCTAACAACACCAACACCTCATCCTCTTGCCTCCACCACGAGCCACCACCACCTGCTGCCCAACCACGCTCCAAACACCACCAACACTACCTCACATGACTGCCACCACCACGCCCTAATCAACACGACACCAACAACAACTCCCTTCAACCCGCATACATCTCAACCCGACACCATCATCTACACCAAACCTCGCCACCTCTATGATGTGACTCTTAATTGCGCACATTTAGTCCCCTAATTGTACCTATTTTGCATACTAATATAGTATTTCATGACCATTTTATCCTTCAATTCCTTCATATTTTGCTTTCCTATTGCATTGTTTATGTCTTGTAGCAAAGAAGATAATGAGGCAGAATTCCCGTCTCCCACGCATATTGGGAAGGTTGTTGATGATCTTGGATGGACTAGTTTGAAGAGGAGGCAATAATGATGACCAAGGATGTAGGAATAAAGAGTACATTGAAGGATCATAGGCTTAAAAGTAAGGATGACGAGAAGGAAGCCATTACAAGAAGAAATTGCTCGGAACCAAACCAAGAGTTGCTTCTTTGGCTCTGAAAGTATGCTATATGAAACGGCGTCAAAAAATCAAGTGGTCTAGGCTTTTGCATCACTCCAATAGGAGTCCGGATGAGGAAATGACGTCCGTTTTACAATCCGAGCTCAAATAGACAAGCTGTCCGCCAATCCGCGCGTCCCGAGAATCAAGACGAGCGTCCCCAGACCCACGACGAGCGTCTCCCCTGCAAGACGAGCGGATTGTTAGACATTAAAAAAGAGAAGCACTTTGCCCAGTGATCCGAGCGTCTTGCTCCCAGGACGGGCGTCTCAGAACCCCATGATCCGAGCGTCTTGCTCCCAAGACGGGCGTCTCAGAACGCTATGATCCGGGCGTCCCGATGCCAATCCGAGCGGATCCCTTCACAGACTGGCCGTGCTCCAAGCTGATCTGAGCGAATCTTGGTGGGAGTAGCAACGTGATATGCGCATCTCCTTCGGGACTTGCATTTCCCTACTCAACACTTAGCAATGCTATTTACTAATCTACCCTTGCTTAACCTAATGATGCACTACTATATATACTCCATTTGTAATAATCAAAATTATCAAGTTCCCTTAGAATAAATCAAGTTTTATTAGATTAGATTAGGAGTAGATTAGAATAGATTAATCTCAATCATTCCACATTAATTTTTCCTCAATCATTGTTAAAGTTTATTATTATTGGGTAATTGAAGACTATTGGGTTATTATTGGAGAATTGACAACTCTTCATCAATCAATCAAGTTCTCTTCTATTATTCTTTGCTTTATTAGTTGGATCATCTCAAGTAGGTATAATCTATTTTACTCTTGTTTAATTATTGTTAATTACATCATTTATTCATCATGTTTTGCTTTGTTAGTATGATTGACAACCTTATTAACATATTAAACTTGATCATGAGTGTTAGGCCTCGAAATCCGCAGACCTTCCTGATCAGTATCTCATCTAAACTTGACTGTCAGGCCGTCAGGGTGTCAGGCTATCAGGACACATGAAGATAGGCGCCAGGCCATGGAGAGGACAACGGTCAAAATATCAGGACGATATTAATTAGACCATATACGCGTATTATAAAAGAATTATATATGCAGCATTAAGTGAGAAGATCTTGCAGTAAATGCAGTAACTAAGGGAGGAATAATTAGCAATTATTACAGGCAATAATGGAGAATAATCCGCAATCAATACCATATCAGGCAGCCGTTCAAGATTGAAGCCTATATAAGGAACACTTTGAAGATATTGGACTCATCTCGTTCTCACACAAGAAGAAGCACACATTTACATACGCAATATTTAGAGAGATATAAACATTGTCATTATCATTGATGTAACCATTATTTGAGCACATTTAGTCTCCTAATTGAGGCTATTTTGCATACTATTATAACATTCTATGGCCATTTTATCCGTCAAAACCTTCCTATTTGCTTTTCTATCGCATTTCATATGTTTTGTAGAAAAGGAGATAATAAGGCGGAAATTCGCGTCTTTCGTGCATATTTGGAAGCTTATTGATGATATTAGATGGACTAGTATGAAGAGAAAGCAAGAACTAAAGACCAATCCCGCAAGAATAAAAAGGAAGTGAAGAAATAAGACGCTGTCACAGAAGACGAGCGGATTCCCACGAAGACGCCCGTCTTGCAGTGACAACCCGTGCGTCCCAACATTCAAGACGCCCGGATTCCTCCAGAGAATCCGAGCGGATTCCCATGAAGATGCCCGTGCACTACCTCAACAATCCGCCCGTCTTCCTCCTCGGACGCCCGGATTCCCTTACAGCAAACTTTCGTTTCTTCAAGCTCCGTGAAAGATGCCCATCCTTCTAAAAAGACTAGCGTTTCCCTGCTCTAAACTCAAAAGTGTAATTACTAATTTAGCCTTAGTTAACCTAATGAATCCCTACTATAAATACCCCATTTGTAATAATCAAAAGGGGGATCTCTCTTAGCTAGAATAAATCCTTCCTTAGATTAGATTAGGAGTAGATTATAATAGATTACTCTTCAATCTTTCCACAAATTACACATTAATCTCTCCTTAATTATTGTTCAAGTTTATTATTCAAGTTTATTATTGGGTAATTGAAGATTATTGGGTTTATTTGGGAGATTGACAACCTTCCATCAATCATCAAGTTCTATTATTCTTTGCTTTATTATTTGGATCATCTCAAGTTTGGTATAATTCCTTTACTCTTTAGTCTTTATTGTTCATTTCTTCATTCTATTATCATGTTTATACTTGTTGTGATGTTTGATACCATTAATGACATGTTTCCCATGATAATGAGTGAGTAGTTCTTTGGCTAGGATTAGTGGGTAATTAAGGGAAACCAACATGGGAAATGATTCATGCTTAATCTAATATGTTTTCATAATTAAATTGTTTGCTTGTTGTGATGTCAACTTTATGCACATGTTATGTTTGATGAAATGCTAAGCCTATGAATCCTTGCATTTACAACCATCTCTTATCTACTCAACTTGACTTGTAAGATATAAACCAACTCGAGTCTTGTTAAACCATGCATAGAAGTTGAATAGGAGGGAAGTAAGTCGACTTGTAGGTGTTGTACAATCTAATCGATTCGGCTCCGGGACCCAACTCTTCCTATGAACCGTAAGACATAAACCAACTCGGTTCCTCCACAACATTAATTGCTTGCAACTTTGTAAACATGTTTGTATGATCAACACCATGAATTCCCTATGACCCCATGATATCCTAGCACTTTTAATCATTTGTTTACATCCTTCATTTTATTGCTTGTTTTACTTTATTGCTTTTATTAGTCTAGAACACAACTACAAACCCAACCAAATTGTGACACTAGCATAAATTGAGCTAGATAGACTTAGAACCCAAAGAACACCGTCCCATGGATCGACCTCGACTTACCGCTAACTAGTTGTATGTTGAGTATTATAAATGTGTTTGATTGGATGTGTGACGACCAACTCTTGTCCTATCAAAATGGCGCCGTTGCCGGGGATGGTGCTATGTGATTAAGTTCTTACTTGTTTGTCTATTTTGATTTTGCTTTCACTTTGAGGAACTTGTTCCTCAAGGTGAGTTTTTACCGTTTTCTTGTAGTTTCCATGCTTGTAGTTGTTTCTTTGTCTTAGCTATGATGGCTCAAGACTTGACATATGGAGTATGTGGCGGATTCTTTGAGTATGACTATGGGTATGGGGAGTTTGAGGAGCAAGTCAACACAAACCTACCTTACTATTTGTACAATGAAAATCCTAACCACTACCCCAACGTTTCCCACCAAAATCACCACATCCAATATCAACAACAACCACCCACCCAAAACCCACTTCAAAATGAGCTTCAATTGCCACAATACGACCACTTTCACACACACCCACAACAAGAAGACGAACCCATTAAAAATATGATTCTCCAAATGATGGGAGATCAACAAAACTTCTTCAAACAAATGCTAGAGGAGAGCCAAAAGAGGGATAATGTTCTTCAAGGCATTATTGCCCAAGGTGAGGGATTGGAGATTCAAATTGCCCAAATAAAAGAATCCCAAGCAATCACTCCCCACCACTCTTTGGACATTGAGCATGAATGCGAATTTGAAGTAGTAACTTTTGACATGAAAGGCGAAGAATGGGAAGAGCCAATCTCCGTGAGCTCTTGTGAGTATGAAAGTGTTGTGTTTGATGAGGAAGACATGAGGTTGAGTAAGCCAAATATTCTTACCTTTTGTGAGTATGAGGGTGTGTCCTTTGAAGTAAATGTTGAGACATTGGAGAAAGAGTTAAATGAAGCCCCCATCTATGATTCGTATGAAGATAGCAACAATGATGATGAGCCTAAGGGATGGACTCATAATATCACCTTGCTTGAGGAGCCTATCCTTGAGACATTTGAGATACCCTATCATGAAGAAGAACGTCCTTCCTTTATTCCTCATGAAGACCACTTGACACCTATCATGGAGCCAATGATCATTGAAGAGGATATGGTAGACCTTCTTCAAAAGGCCAAAGTATCATACAAGAGCTACTTGGTGAAAAAGCTCAAAGAGAAAGTTGCTCGTGAAGCCACTTGTGAAGATTTGGCGCCCACAATGACAACTTCTAAGGAACTCGATCATCAAAGCCATGACAATTCTCCTTCCACCTTGGAAGGATTGAAAAATCAAAATGCTATCATCGTCACCAAAATTGAAGGAGAAGTTGGTGAGTGGAAGTCTACGGATGAGAATGAACCATACTTCATGCCTAGTATTGACAAGAATCATGGGCTTGTTCATTGGCAACATTGGGAAAGCGCTAGTGCCAAGGACAAAGCAAAAAGAAAAAGAACAATTTACAAGCTTCCTTGGCCAAATTTCATATTCAAGTTGAGCAACCCATACTTATGTCTATTTGGAGCTTGTTCACAAGCTTTTGATCTCTTATTAAGAGCCTTGAGCTTTATGGATACGAATTTCTACAATTTGAATTAGTTTGGTGGAGTCCTATCTTAAACCACTATTTGTAAGATATTTCTTGGACCCTTTACTTTGTATAATATTGTACATTACTGCATTTGCATTTAATTTCTTGCATGAGAGTGGTGAGAGAGAGAGTCATCTTACACTTTTAATGAGCAAATTTCAGAAAAAGATAAGGAGGAATAGCAAATCGGTGAAAGGGGTATGATATTGCAAGGAAAAGAAATAAAAAGAAGAAAGGAAGCTGAAGACGCCCGTCCCAAGACCAAGTCGGCCGTCCACGACCCCCGTCGCATAACTGGTAGGACGCGGTCAAAGAAGCCGGGCGGATTCAAAACAACCCGCCCGTCCTTCGAAAAGACGCTCGGATTCATCACGGGACGCCCGTCCTAAATGTCATCTGAAACGAGATTTTGAGCTGCCAGGAAATCCGAGCGGATTTTTGAGAATCCACCCGTCCAGAGCAAGACGCCCGTCCTAACTGAGAATACGCCCGTCTTCTTCCTGCTCTCAACTTAGCAAAATCCCTGCATCAGAATCCGCCCGGATTTGTGGGAAGACGCCCGTCTTCTACAAGCACGAGACGCCCGTCCCGACGCAAAGACGCTCGGATTGGTCCCTTTTTCTCGGATAAACCGGACTGGCCCCACCATTATCCGCTCGGATTCCCTATTCTTCTATAAAATCACCCCCTTTCTCCCTCATTTCTTCACCTTATCAAACCCTAAAACACTCATCTCTTTCCTCAACAAACACTCCCCTCACATCAAAAGCCAACAAAACCCCCATTTCCTCAACTCCTAAATGATGAACCTCAAAGGCAAGGCCAAGAAATTGGTTGAAACCACCGGAAGGAAACGCAAGGGATCATCCTTATCCACTCCGCGAGAGATAGTGCCGCAAAGGAACTTCCGCCCCATAATGAGAGGAGGAATTGAACAACTTGAGTACTTCCAAGAGGTGCTTTTCGAATCCGATGACCATCGCAAGAACTTTGTCAAATTACTAGGTAAGAACTACGAACCCACTCAATTCGTAGATACTAGGGTGTTGGAAATCCTTAGGATAAGGTACCCCACCGAGATGTTCTTTGATGGCTAGGGATTGGAAAACTTTTCCATGCCCATGAGGAGACGTACCTTAGTCTCACCCTTGAATTTTTGAGTAGCCTTCTTATGTGACCATAATTAGCGCATCTTTAGCCCCCGAATTAGCCTTGTTCCCATGCTTTTTAGTGCCTATTTGGGTCATTTCTTGTCTTTAGTTCTCTGTTTTGCATATTCTTTGAGATTTTGATCCCTTGGTAGGAAAGGAGTAAGAATCTTGCATTTTCATGGCAAAACGAGGCTAAATTGATTGTATTCAATGACCAAGCATCAAGAAGAGACAAGACTAGAAGGCCTTTGTACATATCATAGTAGAAGAACAATGTTGAGAAAGGATCCTTGCGTCCCCAAGGAAATCCCCAAGGAATTTATGAAGAAAAGGGAAGAAAAGAAGAAGAATTGACGCTGACCAACAATCCGAACGGATTGCAGACAATCCGTCCGTCCAGCCTCAACAATCCGAGCGTCCCTCCTTGGAATCCGCTCGGATCCCCCCTCAACAATCCGAGCGTCCCTCTCCTGAATCCGCTCGGATTGCACTGCCCAAATCCGGCCGTCCCGACTCTAATCCGCCCGGATTCCTGCACAGCACGGATTTCATTCTTCAAGCTACGAAAAGAGAAGCCCTTGTCTCATAAAATACCGGGTCCTCCTTGCTCAAACTTAAAAAGTGTAATTACTAGTTTAGCCCTTAGTTAACCCTAATGCATCCTCCCTAATTTTCACTATAAATACCCCATTAGTCTAATTAGAGGAGCATGTTCTTCTTATCAATAATTAGTGTAGTTAATATCAATCAAATCTCTCTCAAATATTGTAATCAAGTATTAATCAAGTTTTAATCCAAGTTTTAGTTCTTTAATCTCTCTTTTGTTCATCCTTTATTTTGGGTAATTGAAGATTATTTGGGTTATTATTGGGAGATTGACAACCTCTCAATCTAGCATTCAAGTACTTCTATTATTCTTGCTTTATTATTGGAATCATTAGTAGGTATAATCTCTTAATCCCTTTTTAATTATTGTTAATTACTTTCATTTATTCATGATGTTTCATATTGTTAGTATGATTGACAACCTTGCTAGCATGATCAACATGATAATGAGTGAGTAGTCTCTTAGCTAGGGTTTAATGGGTGATTAGGGGAAACCAACATGGGGAATGATTCATGCTTAAATTAATATGCTTTCATATCTTATTTGCTTGCTTGTTTTGATCTTAATACATGCACATGTTATATTTGATGAAATGCTAAGCCTATGAATCCTTGCATTTACTATCATCTCCTATCCTTTCAACAAGACTTGTAAGACATAACCCAACTCGAGTCTTGTTAGACCATGCATGTGTTGAGTAGGAAAGATTAAGTCGACTTGTAGGTGTTGTACAATCTAATTGATTCGGCTCCGGGACCCAAACTTTCCTAGGATTGTAAGATATAACCCAACTCAATCCATCACAACAATAATTGCTTGCTTATAATTTGAGAACATGTTTGTATGATCATATCCCATGATTCCCCTATGAACCCATGACACCCTAGTGCCTTTAATCAATTGTTTACACCCCTTATTTTATTCATCTTGCTTGTTTATTTTCATTGTTATTCTAGTTTAGTAACCTTCTACATCAACCCAATTTGTGACACCCCTAGACACTACTAGTTACAATAGAATTCTCATTTCAATACCCGTCCCTTGGGATCCGACCTTTACTTGCCTCTTTACTAATTGTAGAGTTGTTTGTGAAGTATAAATTGTGTTTTGTATCGACCATTGATCAACGACCACATATACTTAATTGTGAACACGAAATGGCCTCGATCACCTTCACATTGTAACAAATACTAGGACCAATGTGGGCATGGAGTTTAGGTTGTGCAACCTAGACCATCATCTTTCACTTGATGAATTTGCTGACATCTTCGGTCTTGAAGTGCCCACCAACTATACCGATAAACCCGATAATTTCGATGTGGACCAACTTTGGAGGGCTATTTCCGGGAGGAATTTCACCGGTTTAAAGCAATGCTATACTTTCGCCATCCAACATCCGGTGATTCGGTTCACCGAGCGCTTTGTGGCTGGTACCATCAATGGGAGGTACGAACAAGATAGGTGTACTCTTATCGACTTAACTTTTCTTGAGTCCTATTTGAATGTTCGAGGGACGAGGCGTTATAACTTCAATACGCCCCTTGAGATACTTACTAGGTTCAATGATTTTGCTCAAGGGACCACCCAACTCAAGACCTTCGTAATGGGAGGTCTAATTACTATTTTGGCCAACTATCTTTGCCCCGAGGGTTCAATGCCCAAGGGACCTATACTCCTCTTGAGGGGAGGACTTTGATTGATGAGCACACCATCTTCAACCATCACCGGTGGTGTAACTACACTCAAGACGGGAGTGTAGAGTGGTACACCAAAGGATGCACTTCAATCATCCTTGAAGGTTGGAAGATACCGGGCATTGACCCAAGATTGAGCCCATATTCGCCTCCACCAAGCTACCTCCTTGATATCCAAATTCTTGACAATCCCCCTCAAAGGGAAGAGCCGCACCGCCAAATACCTCGTGGGGTACCGGGAAGGCCTATTCGCCCACCTTCCTATGTGCCTATTCCACCATACCCTATCCCTCATACCAAATTTGAGCCGGAAATCCCTAATACCCCGGGCATTAATGATTTGATGGCGCTCATGAATAGAGTGGACCTCGGGGTACATGAAGGGAGGGTCGACAACTACTTGGCCCTTTACCCCCAATATTATAACATGGCTCAACAAGGGTATGTTGACCCTAATGGCCCTTTGCCCAAATGGGCCCAACCACAACACTTGTTCCCTAATCAAGGGAACCAAGCTTGGGATCGCGGCGGCGGAGAACATTCTAGCCAAGGTGGAGGGTACTCGGGTCAAGGAGGAGAATTTGACCAAGGAGGGTATTGGGGCCAAGCAAGAGGGTATGACCAAGCCGAGAGTTCTCATCATTATGGCTATGATCAAGATGAGGATGGCGAGTGAAAGAGGCCTACCTCACCACCTCCATTTGTATGATACCCATCTCTCCCTCTCTCTTTTGTATATACATTGCATTTAGTGTAGTTTTTGCATGCATTTGTATCATATTTCATTTGCATTAGCTAGCTCATATAGTATAGTTACATTGTAATATATCTCACATAATTCATGTAGATAGTTGCATATAGACTAGAATTCATGCATAGTCACTAATGACCAATCCTATTCTTTTCTACACTAGAAATAGTGTTTAAATTGGTTTGGGGAGGTTTGATCATAAGAGACCATAGTTTAAAACATGCATCATATAATATAGCTTAGATTGCATTCATTCGTTATATATGTCATGTAGAATTGTATTTAGTTAGAGCATGCATTCATTTATATCATATCATTGCATTTATACTTCAATTTCCATAAAATCAAAAATCCAAAAACATGTTTTCCTTTTTATTCCTACTCCTACATGTACATTGAGGACAATGTCCAAAATAAAGTGGGGGATGGGAATTTATATTCCAAAAATGATAAAAATTGAAAAATTTCGAAAAATCGCAAAAATATGTCTCTTTATTTCATAAAATCAAAAACTATACTTAAAAGTGATAGACAATGAGATGATTTTTAGAGAGAGAAAGCTCTGAAGTTTCCCTAAAATCTAGCAATGGCTCGTTCTAGGAAAACTTCGTCCCCCCTAAATTCACCTAATAAAAATAAAAAAAATAGTAATTCATCTGGTAATAAATCACAAAAATCTAGTATTACGCCAAATAGTAATGAAATTCATGAGATTATTCAGAATCGTCATGAAGCTGAGTGTTCTAAGGTTGCAGAATTACGCGCGTTTGATCTTAGTAAGGAACTTAATGTCATCTCTGAGGACAAATCCACTGATGATGAGGGATGGCAGGAGGTTAACCGGAAATCTCGATCGAAGTCTCCGATTGTGACGCTAGGTACTGTGCCTACTCTCAAAATTGATGTCGATGATGTTAAAAGTGAGGTTGATTTCTGGTCTTCGTCTGTTCTGTGTTATGTGATGGGTGAAAATCCTCCTAGTCATGTGGTTGGAGGTTTTGTGCGGAGATTGTGGGGAAAACTTCCGATTGATAAGGTTGCTTTTAAACCTAATGGAATTTGTATTGTGCGATTTAAGAAGATGGAGGATAAGGAAGTGGTTATGAATGGTGAACACTGTTTTTTTGATAATAAGCCATTTATTGCCAAATCCTGGAGTATTAATTAACCTGTAGTTAGGGCTAAGGTTGATGTCGTGCCTATTTGGGTTAGGTTCTATAACCTTGATCTAAAATTCGGGGGTGCTGCTTTAGCTAAAATTGCAGGTTTGGTTGGTAAGCCAGTGTGTTCTGATACTGTTACTAAGGACAGGGAATTCCTTGATTATGCTAGATTCATGGTGGAAGTTCAAATTGGTCAGCCTTTGCCAGAGGTCATTGAGTTTTTTGATGAGTCTGGCCTGTTGATTTCTCAATCTGTTCACTATGAGTGGAAGCCAATTATCTGCTCTAGTTGTAATGGAATGGGACATGAGTCTGGGTTATGTAAGAAGGTTGTGCCTAAGAAGAGGGTTGTGCCAGTTAAGAAAGTCTGGGTTCCTAAACCAGTGGTTCAACAGAATCAGGGAATGCAGTCTCAGGTTCAGGCTACTGTAAAGGAAGTTCAGGTGGAGATGGTACAGTTGCCTCAGATTGACCCAAATACAGTGGTTACTCCCATGCCAATGACGGGTAATCAGGTTTTAAACTCTATGACACCTGCTCGAATTTTTAATAGTTTGTCTAAAAATAATGAGGGATTCTCTCAAGGAGGGCCTTCTTTTATTGAAGTGTTGAGCCTGTCTTTGAGGAGGAATCTGCTTAGCAGCTTGGGGAAAGGGAGACTAACTAAAACTAGTGATCATGGTTAGTTTTGGTTTTTGGAATGTTCGTGGCATTAATAAAGTGAATAAACAAGGTGATGTTAGAAGGTTTTTGCATCTAAATAATGTAGGTTTCTTTGGCTTACTGGAGACTAGAGTTAAATATACTTCTATTAATAAGGTCCAATTTGGTCTTGGGGATCATTGGCAGTTTTTAAATAATAATGATGTTAGGGAGGGTGGCAGAATCTGGGTTGTTTGGGATAATAACATGTTTGATGTTATTGTGCTGGTTAAAACTGCTCAGGTGTTGCACCTGTCTGTAACCTGTGTTCAGAATAATTTCAACTGGCAATGTTCTATAGTTTATGGTTTTAACAAGAATGCTGATAGGCAGGATCTTTGGCAGTCTCTCTTAGACATCCACTCTTCTATTCAGGGGCCTTGGATGGTCATGGGGGATTTTAACAATGTTTTAAACATGGATGAAAGGATTGATGCTCCTGTTACTGTGGCTGAGGTTAAGGACTTCCAGGAGTGTGTAGATTCCTGTGGTTTGTATGATTTGAGTTCCACTGGTGCCTACTTTACTTGGAACAACAAGCAAGAAGGAGATGAGAGAGTTTTTAGTAGGATTGATAGAGTCTTGGCTAATGATGACTGGATTTTGAATGGGCCTGAAGGTTCCATTACTTTTTTGCCTGAAGGATTGTATGACCATAGTCCTTGCCTTATAGAGTGTTGGAATGTTCAGATTTAAATATTTCAATATGTGGGGTAAACATGAGCAGTTTAAGGAGATTGTGAAGGAAGTTTGGCTGCAGGATGTTTATGGTTGTAGGATGTTTCAAGTGGTTAAAAAATTGAAATGGTTGAAGTATCCTTTGAAGCAGCTGAATAAAGAGAGTTATGGTGATATTGAAAACTCTGCTAAGGTTAGTAAGTTATTTCTGGAGGATATCCAAAGGCAACTTCATGCTGACCCTACTAATTCTCTTCTTCAGTTGGAGGAAAAGATTGCTTCTCGTTCTTTTAAGGACCTGGATGAGGCTAGGTCTGAGTTTTTGGCTCAAAAAGCTAAAGCTCATTGGTTTCAGAGTGGTGATGATAATACTCAGTTCTTTCATAGCTCTTTAAAAGCCAAGAGAGCTCAGAACAAGGTGTTGCAAATTAAAGACATGAATGGCCATTTATGTTCTGATAATTCTGCAATTGAACATGCTTTTTTAGAATACTATACTATTTTACTTGGTAGCTCTGCTTCTGTCACCAAGGTGTGCTCTGGGGTGGTTCAGAGAGGTGCTGTTCTGTCTGAGGAGCAGGCCAGGGATCTCACTAAGGAGGTGACTGTGGATGAGATTAAGCAAGCTCTATTCTCTATCCCCAAGGAGAAGGCCCCAGGCCCTGATGGTTATTCATCCCAATTTTTCAAAGATGCTTTTGAGGTGGTTGGGTCTGATGTTGTGGCTGCTGTTAAGGAATTTTTTACCTCTGGGAGAATTCTGAAACAGGTTAATGCTACAGTCCTTTCTCTTATCCCTAAGAAGAATGCTCCTGAATCTGTACTTGATTTTCGTCCCATTGCTTGTTGCAATGTGATTTACAAGTGCATTTCTAAGGTGATTTGTTCCAGATTGGCTTCTGTCTTACCCAGTGTGGTTAGTATGAATCAAAGTGCTTTCATACAGGGAAGGGAAATTGTAGATAATATATTCATATGCCAAGATTTGGTGAGGCTCTATAATAGAAAGTACTGTTCTCCAAGGGTGATGATGAAAATAGATTTAAAGAAGGCTTATGACTCCATTGAATGGAGCTTTATTGAAGGTATGCTGAATGCTCTTAATTTTCCCCTTAAGATGGTTCAGTGGATAATGCAATGTGTCACTTCTACCTCCTTTTCATTATCCTTGAATGGTAACCAGTTTGGGTATTTTAAGGGCCTTAGGGGGTTTAGGCAAGGGGATCCTATGTCTCCCCTTTTGTTTACTTTGTGTATGGAGTATTTGACTAGGATTTTGGACTTGGTCACTAATTCTAATGATTTTCACTTCCATCCCCAGTGTAAGAGCCTCAAGCTATGTCATATGTGCTTTGCAGATGACTTGCTTTTGTTTTGTAAAGGGGACATTACTTCTGTTAAGGTCTTGATGAGGGGGTTTCTTTCTTTCTTTGAAGCTTCTGGCCTCTGCTTTAATAGAAGTAAATCTGATATTTATATGAATGGGGTGAACCAGATGGTCAGGGATCAGATTCTGCGGTTGTCTGGGTTTCAGCAAGGGTCCTTCCCTTTCAGATATCTAGGCATTCCCATTTCTTATAAAAGACTGTCTAGTGCTGATAGCAATGTGTTGGTGGATAAAATTGTTAAGAAAATTAGAGGTTGGGGCACCAAGAAACTCAGTTATGCAGGACGTTTAGTTTTGGTTAGACATGTTCTTTCTCAAATGCACTCTTACTGGGCTAGGATATTCTTATTGCCCAAAGGAGTGATTGCTAGAGTTGAGGCAATTTGTAGGAACTACCTGTGGTCTCATTCTGAGAATTTTGCCAAAGTTCCTCTTATTGCTTGGGATCAATGCCGTTTACCTCAAAAATATGGTGGTCTGGGTATCCTTAATGCTGGACTCTGGAATCTTGCCATGCTTGGTAAGTATGTCTGGTGGGTGGCTCAGAAGAAAGACTCTTTGTGGGTTAAATGGGTGAACCACATTTATATTAAGCATCAAGATTGGTGGGTTTATCAAGCTCCATGTTACTCCAGCTGGTCTTGGCGACAATTGTGCAAAGTGAAGAGTAGGATGCTGCCTGGATTTGCTGCTGGTCTCTGGCCTATCTACACAGCTAGGGTTGGATATCAGTGGTTTCTGGGTCAGCACCAGAAGGTTCAGTGGTACTCTTATGTATGGAATAGGGTGGCTCTCCCTAAAGTAACCTTTGTTAACTGGTTGTTCATCAATCAACGGCTGTTAACAAAAGATAGAATGGGCAGGTTTGGTATTCTGGCTGATGGCTTGTGCTTTCTTTGTGGGACTACTGCTGAGTCTATAGCTCACCTGTTTTTTGAGTGTGGGTTTAGTAGGAGATGTCTCAATCTGGTTCAGTTGTGGCTCCCTGCTCCTTGGCAACCTAATGTGATAGAGTGGATTATTCAGTGGAGATGTAGGTCTTTGTTGAAGAAACAAGTGCTAATGGCTGCAATTGCTGGACTTGTGTATTTGATCTGGGAAAGTAGGAATGTCAGTCGTGTTGAGCATAGAGTTTCTAGACCTGATTGTATTCTTAAGAAATTGCAGAGCCTTACAGCTTTAAGGGCGAGGGGTTTTGAACAAATTATGGGTAGTCATAGAGAGCATGATTGGTTTAAAAGTCATATTCTAGTTCATTAAGTGTCCTAGTCTGGTTATGCATGGTGATTGTATGGTGATGATAATGTAACTTGCTTAATTATTAATACAATTTTCACATTTCACCTAAAAAAAAATCAAAAACTATAAAAATTTGAAAAATTGAAAAACCAAAAACAAGTTCATTTCCTTTGTAGTGTAGTCATGTATATATTGTTTTGTATATATTGTGTCTATTCTATCCTTGTTCACATTGATCGACTACGCCACATCCGAGACATGAGGATATTGAAGACCGCATGGTATGATCTTTCCAATCTCCTTTTTTCCTCTTTTTGTTAATGACTATGTGGCTTTATTTTGATTGATGCGGTATAAACAATGTGAACTTAGGACTTGCATTTAGTTTATATGGCATATTAGCTGGTAGAATCATTTGCATTAGGATGTTTATATGCTAGTTGCATCATGGCATGTAGTTTGCATGTTAGAAAAATTTTGCGAAACCGTCTACTTGGGAAGCTTGACAAGTGTATATAGGCCCTAGTAGATGCTTTTTCTTCTTAAGACTTTTCTTGTTAGAATACTTGTAAAACACCCTAGGATGTGTCATGCTAGTATCCTTTGACCCATGGATTAAGGCCTAGTCAAGAGTACCTTGTGGTGTGATAACTCTTTGGCTACCGTTTATTCCAAGGTGACCCTTGAAACCATGCAACCATCATTCATCCATGTTCTACCATATTTTTGTCATCAAAGGGAATGGGCACAAAAAGAAATTAATTTGAGTTCAAGAAATGAAAAGAAGTGAAAGAAAGTTTGCAAAATGCATCAAATGAAAAGAGGAGCAAAAATAGAACTCCTAAAGCTTCAAATATAAGGCACCCTCACTACATATGGGGTGACTTTGAAAATGTTCAAAAAGAAATGCTAAAAGTTGAAAGTTGTCAAGTGTTGAAAAGCCAAAAATCAAAAGAAATGGCAAAAGAAAGTGTTTTCAAATGTCAAATGCCACAAGATTTGGGGGGAAAAACAAAAAACAAAAGCAAACTCCCAAAGTAAAACTCAAATATCTATTGATCCCTTTATCCATCGTGTCCATTTTTGTGCATGGTAGAGAGGGGACGACCCTTCTTCTTTTCTAGGCAAGAGGGGGAATTCCGCGATCCTCCAGTGTTTCTAACACCATAGGGAGTCTACTCTTGACAAAAGCATTTAACGATTGAGGACAAAGGTACCCTAGCTTGACACAACTTGGAGGTGATTTATTGGTATCCTTCTAGGCTTAGTAGTTTGAAGAAATTGCATCTATGAAGGAGTGTGTACCCTTTAATTGCTTCCCTTGTAGATAATTTCCGCCACTTAGATGAGGAAAGTGGCTATTCTTTTGTAGATGCATCCATTACTTGATTTTGTGTGCTTAATGTTTGGATGTGTCACCATTTTGGCAAGACCCACCTTGCCTTGCAAGAAGGCATCCTACCTCATGGTTGTCTTGTTGTGAGTTGAAGGGGCGGAGTGAGACCCGCTAATTGTCTCACATCATTTATATTAGTAGGTTATTTTAAATAAAGGTCTATTTTTTGTCACCTCTTACTCGGGACGAGTAAAGGTTCGGTTTGGGGATATTTGATGTGACCATTAATTAAGCACATTTAGTCCCCTAATTGAGCCTATTTTGCATACTATTATAACATTCTATGGCCATTTTATCCGTCAAAACCTTCCTATTTGCTTTTCTATCGCATTTCATATGTTTTGTAGAAAAGGAGATAATAAGGCGGAAATTCCCGTCTTTCGTGCATATTTGGAAGCTTATTGATGATATTAGATGGACTAGTATGAAGAGGAAGCAAGAACTAAAGACCAATCCCGCAAGAATAAAAAGGAAGTGAAGAAATAAGACGCTGTCACAGAAGACGAGCGGATTCCCACGAAGACGCCCGTCTTGCAGTGACAACCCGTGCGTCCCAACAATCAAGACGCCCGGATTCCTCCAGAGAATCCGAGCGGATTCCCATGAAGACGCCCGTGCACTACCTCGACAATCCGCCCGTCTTCCTCCTCGGACGCCCGGATTCCCTTACAGCAAACTTTCGTTTCTTCAAGCTCCGTGAAAGATGCCCATCCTTCTAAAAAGACTAGCGTTTCCCTATTCTAAACTCAAAAGTGTAATTACTAATTTAGCCTTAGTTAACCTAATGAATCCCTACTATAAATACCCCATTTGTAATAATCAAAAGGGGGATCTCTCTTTGCTAGAAAAAATCCTTCCTTAGATTAGATTAGGAGTAGATTAGAATAGATTACTCTTCAATCTTTCCACAAATTACACATTAATCTCTCCTTAATTATTGTTCAAGTTTATTATTCAAGTTTATTATTGGGTAATTGAAGATTATTGGGTTTATTTGGGAGATTGACAACCTTCCATCAATCATCAAGTTCTTCTATTATTCTTTGCTTTATTATTTGGATCATCTCAAGTTTGGTATAATTCCTTTACTCTTTAGTCTTTATTGTTCATTTCTTCATTCTATTATCATGTTTATACTTGTTGTGATGTTTGACACCATTAATGACATGTTTCCCATGATAATGAGTGAGTAGTTCTTTGGTTAGGATTAGTGGG